>NC_058087.1:1179835-1481635 GCF_014858855.1 Bufo gargarizans
ATGTGCCAATTTACTGGAATTCAACAATGCACATGCTTGTGCATCTGTACGACCATCGGAAAGCCATGACTGATTTTGGCATGCACCAAACCACCACAGGAGCTTGTGTTGCTTGGAGGTCAGGCAGTGGCAGCTCATCTAAGATGCCTGTTGGGTGCTGAAATCCTTCGAAGAGGCCACAAAGCTTGTCAGCAGGGACAATGCAGCATGAACAATGTCACCCCCTCATATTTATCTTAGAACAGATGCTGCCGCTCATATACCAGGGGACGATAGCGGAAGCTGACCCATATGCCATGGAGGAGAAGGATGGCACCGGCCACAAAACCCAAACATCTCAATGGGTGGTGGAGCCGAAAAGTAGGGGCTTCTCGGGCACGCTGGTCAAAACAGCTACCTGTAGACTCACTTACACAGTGACAGGTGGATCGTTAACATTAAGCAGTCGGATGATTACCGAGTAGCCATGCTTTTAGACCCTCCATGCAGAGTCCCACTACGTGGTGTGGGCACTGCTTAAAAGCACTTTTTACCTTGTCAACAGTACTATGTTGTATTGTAGGATTTTGTATTTGTGTATCTGCAGATTAGGTGTAATTTATACATCCCACCACTAGATGGGGATATAACTTAGGTCTTATATATACCTAGTTCAGGCCTAGCGGGGACAGATCAGTGGAGATCAGTGATTAGAAGGCTGATGCTGAGAGAGTGAAAGGTGCCGATCCAGCCCTTCAGCTCTGAGGAAAGGTTTTAGTCCAGCAAGAGGCAAAAGAGCAGAGACTTATATACATCCAAAGGGTAAAAGCCGCAAACCAGGCATAGAGGACCTCTGGGATATTCAGGTGAAGCCTCCGGCAACCTCATCGAAAAAATAACCCACTGCTCCAAACTAAAAACCTGAAAAGCCTAGAAACAGTGGATTTGCAGAATTACCTCTGTACCAACCAGAGACTACATCTTTGTGCTGCTGCAACCAAAGTCATCAACAGTAAAAGCTGTGAGCTGCACCTTCCCACTGTCTACCTCATTATTACCACTACTGGTTGTACCACCATTACCGGTACTGGCGTCACGACAAAAACCATCAAGGGACTCAGCCGCAACAAGCACCCTAAGCCCCCCTAACATCAAGAGCACCTCAACCTCCATCTTGGCTGATGCTTCCTACCACAGAGCGTGCCCCGGAGGATTTCGTGCTGTCCACCTCAACACTGCGCTGCCGGCCCAGGGAGGCTTCTGCTGACCGTGTGTAACTGATGGACTGTGTTATTACTGGCCCCTCATTGGCCCACCGGGCACCTCACGTGTTGCCCCTGCGACTGGCTGGCTGCATCTACACCAAGGCAAAATGGGGGAACAGAAAGGGAGGACAAATGATCTTATAACCAGGAAACACTGTGTACGCAGCTTGCCGCAGCTTTTGGTGAGCAGACGCCTGCTGCCAGTGTGTCTGCACGGGAGCACCCCCTCCGCCCCGCTCGGAGTCATCCTTCTCCCACCACCAACAGAAGCAGACATTTCAGTTTTTCCATGTGCCGCGCCGAGGCCAGTCAGCGAGGTGACAGCTCCTGCCTCAATGCCCAGGTTCAGGCCTACCTACACTCTGTTCAGTCTCTGGCACATACTCTGTTCCCTGACCCCCTGAGTTCTGGGCAGGCAGACTGGAACAGTGGCCCTAACTGCCACGGCAACCTCTATCTTCTTTCTTGCCCAGCCTCCAGTGTCATCTCGGAGAGGGTTTTCAGCGCTGCTGGGGGCATGATGACCTCAAATGGACCACGTTGTCCTCCACCAGTGTCCAAAACATCACTTTTGTCAGAATGAACCAAGCCTGGATTCAGGAGGATTTTCACACTTCTCCGGCCGAGGCCGATGAATAGATCTGGCCTTGCAGGCAGTGCCCCATCTTGACACTCTTGCTGCCAGTCTGCCTACCTACCATCACGTTCTGTATGGCTGCTGCTGTGGCCGCCATCATGCCACTAATGACACTTTCCAACCATCACATTCCCCAAAGACACTTTTTTAAATCCCAGAACACCCTGTGTGGTTAACCACCATCTGCCCCCAATAAGGGACAATTTTTGGAAGCTTTGGAAAATGAAGAAGCAGAAGACGGTGTGATATTAACCACGCGGTATGTTACCGCCATCAGCTACGTGTGTCAGTGTCACTCAGACATCAGTTACTAATGCTGGCATGGGGGGGGGGGGGGGATCATAAAAAATAAATGTAAAGAGATAACAAGCTTTCCTGAAAATTGGAGTCCTAGGAGTCCAGAGGTGGTTAAATACCAACTTTTAGGGCAATTGGAGAAACTTTGATTCGAGTCCGAACCAAACTTTTTAATAAATTCAGAAAACTGGACTGGAAAAAAATCTCAACTGGTTTACACTTCTCTAGTTCTAATGGATTTTAGCCAGTATTTTTCACCCTGAGTTACTGGATCTGACAAGCATCTTGTGTAATGCTCAAGCTGATGGGGTTCTGCTCGGCCCACCTGTTCCAACTGTATTGGTTTTCTCACCTGTCCCATTAATATTTGTTTCACCTCCACTTGGCTGATTCCAGGTGAGGAGCCTGTATTCTTCATTTACCTCTCGCTCGGGCTCGCTGTACTAAGTGGGAATAAGTGGAGTTAAAAAGAACTGAGTTTAAGAGCAGGAGCAAGAACCTAAGGTTAGATAGATGTTCCTTGTGTGTTGTTGGCTTGATTCTAGCTCGTCCTCCATCTACAGCAGACAGGGTCTAATTCTAACTCATATTACTGCTTTCTTTCCTGTTCATCCCCATCTAACCATGTGCTCCGTGCCCTGTGCAGTGTCTGTGCCTTGAAGAGCCTTTCGAGGGTCAATACATTTGCACTAGATGCCATCATGTTGCATATTTGGAAGCCCAGATCTTGGATCTAAATAAGCAGCTTGAAATACTTAGAGGCATTGCGGACCTGGAGAGAGGCTTAGACCTCACTGCGCAGGCGCTGACTGAGGTCAGTGAATTGGAGGGGGTAGGAAGAGGGCAAGATCAGGACTATCAGATCAGCAGTTGGGTTAATGTAGGAAGAAGGGGTAGAGGGAAAAGTCCCCGGGAGGCTAGTCCTGAGCTGGAATACCCTAGTAAATATGCCTGTTTGGCTGATATTAGCTATGAAAGCCCAGGGCCAGCAACACTGCAGCAGGGTGTTTCTCCTAGCACCCAGGAAGATGCCCCCTGCAGGAAGGATGGGAGTAGTAGTACAGCAAAGGTCATACAGATGCTGGTGGTAGGGGACTCTATAATTAGGAGGACAGACAGGGTCATCTGTTGCCGAGACCGTGAATGCCGAACAGTGTGTTGTCTGCCGGGTGCTCGGGTTCGGCATATTGCGGATCAGATTGACAGATTGCTGGGTGGGGCTGGGGAAGACCCGGCGGTCATGGTACACATTGGCACCAATGACAAAGTCAGGGGGAGATGGAAGGTCCTTAACCACCTTAGGACCGCCGTACGCAGGATTGCGTCCTGCCGGCGGTCCTGCTCTTCTGGGTGGACGCATATACGCGTCCTCCCGCGAGAGCCGAGATTTCCTGTGAACGCGCGCGCACAGGCGCGCGCGCTCACAGGAACGGAAGGTAAGCGAGTGGATCTCCAGCCTGCCAGCGGCGATCGCTCGCTGGCAGGCTGGAGATCCGAATTTTTTAACCCCTAACAGGTATATTAGACGCTGTTTTCATAACAGCGTCTAATATACCTCCTACCTGGTCCTCTGGTGGTCCCTTTTGTTAGGATCGACCACCAGAGGACTCAGGTAGGTCAGTACAGTAGCACCAAACACCACACTACACTACACCCCCCCCCCGTCACTTATTAACCCCTTATAAGCCCCTGATCACCCATGATCACCCCATATAGACTCCCTGATCACCCCCCTGTCATTGATCACTCCCCTGTAAGGCTCCATTCAGACGTCCGCATGATTTTTACGGATCCATGGATACATGGATCGGATCCGCAAAACACATGCGGACGTCTGAATGGAGCCTTACAGGGGGGTGATCAATGACAGGCGGGTGATCACCCATATAGACTCCCTGATCACCCCCCTGTCATTGATCACCCCCCTGTAAGGCTCCATTCAGACGTCCACATGCGTTTTGTGGATCCGATCCATGTATCCATGGATCCGTAAAAAATCATGCGGATGTCTGAATGGAGCCTTACAGGGGGGGTGATCAGTGACGGGGGTGATCACCCTGATTACCCTGATCACCCCCTGTCATTGATAACCCCCCTGTAAAGCTCCATTCAGACGTCCGCATGCATTCTGTGGATCCGATACATGTATCCATGGATCTGAAAAAAATCATGCGGACGTCTGAATGGAGCCTTACAGGGGGGTGATCAGGGAGTCTATATGGGTGATCACCCCCCTGTCATTGATCACCCCCCCCCCCTGGTAAGGCTCCATTTAGACATTTTTTTTGGGCCCAAGTTAGCGGAAATTTTTTGTTTGTTTTTGTTTTTTCTTACAAAGTCTCATATTCCACTAACTTGTGTCAAAAAATAAAATCTCACATGAACTCACCATACCCCTCACGGAATCCAAATGCGTAAACATTTTTAGACATTTATATTCCAGACTTCTTCTCACGCTTTAGGGCCCCTAAAAAGCCAGGGCAGTATAACTACGCCACAAGTGACCCCATTTCGGAAAGAAGACACCCCAAGGTATTCCGTGAGGGGCATATTGAGTCCATGAAAGATTGAAATTTTTGTCCTAAGTTAGCGGAAAGGGAGACTTTGTGAGAAAAAAACAAAAAAAAAAATCAATATCCGCTAACTTATGCAAAAAAATAAAAATTCTAGGAACTCGCCATGCCCCTCATTGAATACCTTGGGGTGTCTTCTTTCCAAAGTGGGGTCACATGTGGGGTATTTATACTGCCCTGGCTTTTTAGGGGCCCGAAAGTGTGAGAAGAAGTCTGGGATCCAAATGTCTAAAAATGCCCTCCTAGAAGGAATTTGGGCCCCTTTGCGCATCTAGGCTGCAAAAAAGTGTCACACATGTGGTATCTCCGTACTCAGGAGAAGTTGGGCAATGTGTTTTGGGGTGTCATTTTACATATACCCATGCTGGGTGAGAAAAATATCTTGGTCAAATGCCAACTTTGTATAAAAAAATGGGAAAAGTTGTCTTTTGCCAAGATATTTTTCTCACCCAGCATGGGTATATGTAAAATGAAACCCCAAAACACATTCCCCAGCTTCTCCTGAGTACGGCGATACCACATGTGTGACACTTTTTTGCTGCCAAGGTGGGCAAAGGGGCGCATATTCCAAAGTGCACCTTTCGGATTTCACCGGTCATTTTTTACACATTTTGATTGCAAAGTTCTTCTCACACATTTGGGCCCCTAAATTGCCAGGGCAGTATAACTACCCCACAAGTGACCCCATTTTGGAAAGAAGACACCCCATGGTATTCTGTGAGGGGCATGGCGAGTTCCTCGAATTTTTTATTTTTTGTCGCAAGTTAGCGGAACATGAGACTTTGTAAGAAAAAAAAATAAATAAAAAAAATCATCATCATTTTCCTCTAACTTGTGACAAAAAATAAAAAGTTCTATGAACTCACTATGCCCATCAGTGAATACCTTAGGGTGTCTACTTTCCGAAATGGGGTCATTTGTGGGGTGTTTCTACTGTCTGGGCATTGTAGAACCTCAGGAAACATGACAGGTGCTCAGAAAGTCAGAGCTGCTTCAAAATGCGGAAATTCACATTTTTGTACCATAGTTTGTAAATGCTATAACTTTTACCCAAACCATTTTTTTTTTGCCCAAACATTTTTTTTTTATCAAAGACATGTAGAACAATAAATTTGGCGAAAAATTTATATATGGATGTCGTTTTTTTTGCAAAATTTTACAGCTGAAAGTGAAAAATGTCATTTTTTTTGCAAAAAAATCGTTACATTTTGATTAATAACAAAAAAAGTAAAAATGTCAGCAGCAATAAAATACCACCAAATGAAAGCTCCATTAGTGAGAAGAAAAGGAGGTAAAATTCATTTGGGTGGTAAGTTGCATGACCGAGCGATAAACGGTGAAAGGAGTGTAGTGCCGAAGTGTAAAAAGTGCTCTGGTCATGAAGGGGGTTTCACCTAGCGGGGCTGAAGTGGTTAAACATGACTTTAGGGAACTAGGAGAGAAGCTCAAGTCCAGGACCTCCAAGGTAATGTTTTCAGAAATACTACCAGTGCCACGAGCGTCACTAGAGAGACAACGGGAGCTTAGGGGTTAAATAAGTGGCTCAGAAGATGGTGCAGGAAGGAAGGGTTTGGGTTCATGGAGACCTGGGCCGACTTCTCTGTCAGTTACAGGCTCTACAGTAGGGACCGGCTGGAGGAGCTTTTATACTAGGATCCGGGCGGAGGGTGGGGGTCATACTAATAAGGGGGTAGATGAGAGCGGGATATAGAAGGGGACAGTGAGGCTTTAGTGGGGGCTGGGGTTAGTGAGGAAAGTAGGGAGAAGACCGGGCAGAACTACACACCGATGAAATACAGGAACCTGTCACATACAAACATCAACCAAGGTAGAAACCCCGGATATTCACTTTACAGGTAATAGTCATTTACTATGTACCCTCACAAATGTCAGAAGTCTAGCTAGAAAAATGTAGTTGGTGGGGCTGAGACGTGGTTGACTCCTCACATGACTGGGATGTTAATATTGAGGGTTTTACACTATTTAGGAAAGACGGGTCAATAGAACAGGTGGCGGCGTCTGTGCCTGTATGTGAGGCGTGAAGACAAGTGTGAAGGAGGCAATTGTGGGTGAGGATGTGGAAACCTCATGGGTGGAAGTTCAAAGGGATATAAACACTGAAAAAATAATACTTGGTGAAATCTATAGACCCCTAACATCACAGAGAGATGGAAGCTCAACTGTATAAACAAATAGAGCGGCTGCACAGGCGGGTACAGTGGTCACAATGGGAGATTTTACCTTCCCAGACATTGACCGGGGTCATGGTTCTGCCTCAACCGCAAAGGGGAGAAGATTCCTCAACTTGCTGCAGGACCACTTTATGGGCCAGTCTGCAGAAGCTCCCACTGGGGGCGATGCTCTGCTGGATCTGGTAATCTCTAATGGTGCAGAGCTTGTTGGAAATGTTACTGTTCGAGCAAGACTAGGTAATAGTGACCACAATATAATTATATTCCCCCGAAACTATAAGAAGCAAACAGCCAGGAAGAGCAAAGACACTGAACTTCAAAGGCTAATTTCCCCGGGTTGAGGGCAGCATTTCAGGGCATAGACCGGGAGCAGCTCCTGTCACATAATAATACTGAGGAGAAATGGGAGCTTCACATCCACATTTAGTAATTGCAGTAAAAAATTTATTCCTTCAGGTAACCAGTATAAACGGCTAAAATTAAACCCCCCCATGGCCAACAGCTACTGTAAAAAGGGCAATAAAAGGCAAAAAAGGGCATTTAAAAAATACTAATCTGAGGGGTCAGCTGTAGCCTTTGAAGATTACAAAGGGCTTAATAAAATCTGTAAAAAGGAGATAAAATTAGCAAAAATACAAAATGAACAGCAGATGGCAAAAGAGAGCGAAACAAATCCTCAATTTTTTTAAATATATAAATGTATTTATATTTATATAAATATATATAATTATATAAAATATAAAAACCAAGGTCTGAGCAGGTAGGTCCCCTAAATAATGGTAAAGGGGGGGTAGTCACTGAAGATAAGGAAAAAAGCTGAGTTACTAAATGTTGTTTTTCAGCTCTGCATATACAAAAGAAGAGAAAGGAGCTGATACCTGTGGTGCTGGGGCTGTTAGTGCATCCAGTGATATACTCAATTGGTTGACTGTAGATATGGTCCAGGATAAGTTAAATAAGGTAAGAACAAAGCTCCGGGTCCAGATGGAGTACACCCAAGAGTGTTTAGCGAGCTCAGTTCAGTCTTTACTGTGCCCCTGTTTATAATTTTTGAAGACTCTCTAGGAACTGGTACAGGGCCAAGTGATTGGCGCAAGGCAAACGTGGTGCCCATATTGAAAAAAGGATCAATGTCCTCCACAGGTAATTATAGACCAGTTAGTTTAACTTCTGTTGTGGGGAAAATGTTTGAAGGACTCTTAAGGGACTATATACAGGAGTATGTGACTGTAAATAATATCATAAGTGACAACCAACATGGGTTTACCAAGGACATAAGTTGTCAGACAAACATGATTTGTTTTTATGAGGAGGTGAGTAGTAGCCTGGACCGAAGGGCGGCTGTGGATGTAGTGAGGTGAGTAGTAGCCTGGACAGAGGGGCGGCTGTGGATGTAGTGAGGTAAGTAGAATCCTGGACAGAGGGGCAGCTGTGGATGTAGTGAGGTAAGTAGAATCCTGGACAGAGGGGCAGCTGTAAATGTAGTGAGGTGAGGAGAATCCTGGACAGAGGGGCGGCTGTGGATGTAGTGAGGTGAGTAGTAGCCTGGACAGGGGGCGTCTGTGGATGTAGTGAGGTAAGTAGAATCCTGGACAGAGGGGCGGCTGTGGATGTAGTGAAGTGAGTAGAAGCCTGGACAGAGAGGCGGCTGTGGATGTAGTGAGGTAAGTAGAATCCTGGACAGAGGGGCAGCTGTGGATGTAGTGAGGTAAGTAGAATCCTGGACAGAGGGGCAGCTGTAGATGTAGTGAGGTGAGGAGAATCCTGGACAGAGGGGCGGCTGTGGATGTAGTGAGGTAAGTAGAATCCTGGACAGAGGGGCAGCGGTGGATGTAGTGAGGTAAGTAGAATCCTGGACAGAGGGGCAGCTGTGGATGTAGTGAGGGGAGGAGAATCCTGGACAGAGGGGCGGCTGTGGATGTAGTGAGGTAAGTAGAATCCTGGACAGAGGGGCAGCTGTGGATGTAGTGAGGTAAGTAGAATCCTGGACAGAGGGGCAGCTGTGGATGTAGTGAGGTGAGTAGAGGCCTGGACAGAGGGGCGTCTGTGGATGTAGTGAGGTAAGTAGAATCCTGGACAGAGGGGCGGCTGTGGATGTAGTGAGGGGAGTAGAAGCCTGGACAGAGGGGCAGCTGTGGATGTAGTGAGGTAAGTAGAATCCTGGACAGAGGGGCAGCTGTGGATGTAGTGAGGTGAGTAGAAGCCTGGACAGAGGGGCGTCTGTGGATGTAGTGAGGTGAGTAGTAGCCTGGACAGGGGGCGTCTGTGGATGTAGTGAGGTAAGTAGAATCCTGGATAGAGGGGCGGCTGTGGATGTAGTGAGGGGAGTAGAAGCCTGGACAGAGAGGCGGCTGTGGATGTAGTGAGGTAAGTAGAATCCTGGACAGAGGGGGGGGCTGTGGATGTAGTGAGGTAAGTAGAATCCTGGACAGAGGGGCAGCTGTGGATGTAGTGAGGTGAGTAGAAGCCTGGACAGAGGAGCGTCTGTGGATGTAGTGAGGTAAGTAGAAGCCTGGACAGAGGGGCGGCTGTGGATGTAGTGAGGTGAGGAGAATCCTGGACAGAGGGGCGGCTGTGGATGCAGTGAGGTAAGTAGAATCCTGGACAGAGGGGCAGCTGTGGATGTAGTGAGGTAAGTAGAATCCTGGACAGAGGGGCAGCTGTGGATGTAGTGAGGTAAGTAGAATCCTGGACAGAGGGGCAGCTGTGGATGTAGTGAGGCGAGTAGAAGCCTGGACAGAGGGGCGGCTGTGGATGTAGTGAGGTGAGTAGTAGCCTGGACAGGGGGCGTCTGTGGATGTAGTGAGGTAAGTAGAATCCTGGACAGAGGGGCGGCTGTGGATGTAGTGAGGGGAGTAGAAGCCTGGACAGAGAGGCGGCTGTGGATGTAGTGAGGTAAGTAGAATCCTGGACAGAGGGGGAGCTGTGGATGTAGTGAGGTAAGTAGAATCCTGGACAGAGGGGCAGCTGTGGATGTAGTGAGGTGAGTAGAATCCTGGACAGAGGGGCGTCTGTGGATGTAGTGAGGTAAGTAGAAGCCTGGACAGAGGGGCGGCTGTGGATGTAGTGAGGTGAGGAGAATCCTGGACAGAGGGGCGGCTGTGGATGTAGTGAGGTAAGTAGAATCCTGGACAGAGGGGCAGCTGTGGATGTAGTGAGGTAAGTAGAATACTGGACAGAGGGGCAGCTGTGGATGTAGTGAGGTAAGTAGAATCCTGGACAGAGGGGCAGCTGTAGATGTAGTGAGGTGAGGAGAATCCTGGACAGAGGGGCGGCTGTGGATGTAGTGAGGTAAGTAGAATCCTGGACAGAGGGGCAGCTGTGGATGTAGTGAGGTAAGTAGAATCCTGGACAGAGGGGCAGCTGTGGATGTAGTGAGGGGAGTAGAAGCCTGGACAGAGGGGCGGCTGTGGATGTAGTGAGGTGAGGAGAATCCTGGACAGAGGGGCGGCTGTGGATGTAGTGAGGTAAGTAGAATCCTGGACAGAGGGGCAGCTGTGGATGTAGTGAGGTAAGTAGAATCCTGGACAGAGGGGCAGCTGTGGATGTAGTGATGTGAGTAGAGGCCTGGACAGAGGGGCGTCTGTGGATGTAGTGAGGTAAGTAGAATCCTGGACAGAGGGGCGGCTGTGGATGTAGTGAGGTGAGTAGAAGCCTGGACAGAGGGGCAGCTGTGGATGTAGTGAGGTAAGTAGAATCCTGGACAGAGGGGCAGCTGTGGATGTAGTGAGGTGAGTAGAAGCCTGGACAGAGGGGCGTCTGTGGATGTAGTGAGGTGAGTAGTAGCCTGGACAGGGGGCGTCTGTGGATGTAGTGAGGTAAGTAGAATCCTGGATAGAGGGGCGGCTGTGGATGTAGTGAGGGGAGTAGAAGCCTGGACAGAGTGGCGGCTGTGGATGTAGTGAGGTAAGTAGAATCCTGGACAGAGGGGGGGGGCTGTGGATGTAGTGAGGTAAGTAGAATCCTGGACAGAGGGGCAGCTGTGGATGTAGTGAGGTGAGTAGAAGCCTGGACAGAGGAGCGTCTGTGGATGTAGTGAGGTAAGTAGAAGCCTGGACAGAGGGGCGGCTGTGGATGTAGTGAGGTGAGGAGAATCCTGGACAGAGGGGCGGCTGTGGATGCAGTGAGGTAAGTAGAATCCTGGACAGAGGGGCAGCTGTGGATGTAGTGAGGTAAGTAGAATCCTGGACAGAGGGG
The DNA here is from genome assembly GCF_014858855.1 of Bufo gargarizans. Taxonomy (NCBI): domain Eukaryota; kingdom Metazoa; phylum Chordata; class Amphibia; order Anura; family Bufonidae; genus Bufo; species Bufo gargarizans. Next base: position 1,190,976 of record NC_058087.1, read on the forward strand.
CAGCTGTGGATGTAGTGAGGTAAGTAGAATCCTGGACAGAGGGGCAGCTGTGGATGTAGTGAGGCGAGTAGAAGCCTGGACAGAGGGGCGGCTGTGGATGTAGTGAGGTGAGTAGTAGCCTGGACAGGGGGCGTCTGTGGATGTAGTGAGGTAAGTAGAATCCTGGACAGAGGGGCGGCTGTGGATGTAGTGAGGGGAGTAGAAGCCTGGACAGAGAGGCGGCTGTGGATGTAGTGAGGTAAGTAGAATCCTGGACAGAGGGGGAGCTGTGGATGTAGTGAGGTAAGTAGAATCCTGGACAGAGGGGCAGCTGTGGATGTAGTGAGGTGAGTAGAAGCCTGGACAGAGGGGCGTCTGTGGATGTAGTGAGGTAAGTAGAAGCCTGGACAGAGGGGCGGCTGTGGATGTAGTGAGGTGAGGAGAATCCTGGACAGAGGGGCGGCTGTGGATGTAGTGAGGTAAGTAGAATCCTGGACAGAGGGGCAGCTGTGGATGTAGTGAGGTAAGTAGAATCCTGGACAGAGGGGCAGCTGTGGATGTAGTGAGGTAAGTAGAATCCTGGACAGAGGGGCAGCTGTAGATGTAGTGAGGTGAGGAGAATCCTGGACAGAGGGGCGGCTGTGGATGTAGTGAGGTAAGTAGAATCCTGGACAGAGGGGGAGCTGTGGATGTAGTGAGGTAAGTAGAATCCTGGACAGAGGGGCAGCTGTGGATGTAGTGAGGTGAGTAGAAGCCTGGACAGAGGGGCGTCTGTGGATGTAGTGAGGTGAGTAGAAGCCTGGACAGAGGGGCGGCTGTGGATGTAGTGAGGTGAGGAGAATCCTGGACAGAGGGGCGGCTGTGGATGTAGTGAGGTAAGTAGAATCCTGGACAGAGGGGCAGCTGTGGATGTAGTGAGGTAAGTAGAATCCTGGACAGAGGGGCAGCTGTGGATGTAGTGAGGTAAGTAGAATCCTGGACAGAGGGGCAGCTGTAGATGTAGTGAGGTGAGGAGAATCCTGGACAGAGGGGCGGCTGTGGATGTAGTGAGGTAAGTAGAAGCCTGGACAGAGGGGCGGCTGTGGATGTAGTGAGGTGAGGAGAATCCTGGACAGAGGGGCGGCTGTGGATGTAGTGAGGTGAGTAGAAGCCTGGACAGAGGGGCAGCTGTGGATGTAGTGAGGTGAGTAGTAGCCTGGACAGGGGGCGTCTGTGGATGTAGTAAGGTAAGTAGAATCCTGGACAGAGGGGCGGCTGTGGATGTAGTGAGGGGAGTAGAAGCCTGGACAGAGAGGCGGCTATGGATGTAGTGAGGTAAGTAGAATCCTGGACAGAGGGGGAGCTGTGGATGTAGTGAGGTAAGTAGAATCCTGGACAGAGGGGCAGCTGTGGATGTAGTGAGGTGAGTAGAAGCCTGGACAGAGGGGCGTCTGTGGATGTAGTGAGGCAAGTAGAAGCCTGGACAGAGGGGCGGCTGTGGATGTAGTGAGGTGAGGAGAATCCTGGACAGAGGGGCGGCTGTGGATGTAGTGAGGTGAGTAGAAGCCTGGACAGAGGGGCAGCTGTGGATGTAGTGAGGTGAGTAGAAGCCTGGACAGAGGGGCGTCTGTGGATGTAGTGAGGTAAGTAGAAGCCTGGACAGAGGGGCGGCTGTGGATGTAGTGAGGTGAGGAGAATCCTGGACAGAGGGGCGGCTGTGGATGTAGTGAGGTAAGTAGAATCCTGGACAGAGAGGCGGCTGTGGATGTAGTGAGGTAAGTAGAATCCTGGACAGAGGGGGAGCTGTGGATGTAGTGAGGTAAGTAGAATCCTGGACAGAGGGGCAGCTGTGGATGTAGTGAGGTGAGTAGAAGCCTGGACAGAGGGGCGTCTGTGGATGTAGTGAGGCAAGTAGAAGCCTGGACAGAGGGGCGGCTGTGGATGTAGTGAGGTAAGTAGAATCCTGGACAGAGGGGCAGCTGTGGATGTAGTGAGGGGAGTAGAAGCCTGGACAGAGGGGCGGCTGTGGATGTAGTGAGGTGAGTAGTAGCCTGGACAGGGGGTGTCTGTGGATGTAGTGAGGTAAGTAGAATCCTGGACAGAGGGGCGGCTGTGGATGTAGTGAGGGGAGTAGAAGCCTGGACAGAGAGGCGGCTGTGGATGTAGTGAGGTAAGTAGAATCCTGGACAGAGGGGGAGCTGTGGATGTAGTGAGGTAAGTAGAATCCTGGACAGAGGGGCAGCTGTGGATGTAGTGAGGTGAGTAGAAGCCTGGACAGAGGGGCGTCTGTGGATGTAGTGAGGCAAGTAGAAGCCTGGACAGAGGGGCGGCTGTGGATGTAGTGAGGTAAGTAGAATCCTGGACAGAGGGGCAGCTGTGGATGTAGTGAGTGTGGCGAAACCAACCTCGCCACTGGGTTTTGGAGAGGGCTGTTTAAAAGCCTCTTGCCTCAGGATTATGGCCCATAGTAACTGTAAAGGAGAAGACAGACCGGCCGCACAGCTTAAATCTGTCTGTAGAATTGTATTTTATGTTATTATTAGGGATGAGCGAACTCGAACTGTATAGTTCGGGTTCGTACCGAATTTTGGGGTGTCCGTGACACGGACCCGAACCCGGACATTTTCGTAAAAGTCCGGGTTCGGGTTCGGTGTTCGTCGCTTTCTTGGCGCTTTTGTGACGCTTTCTTGGCGCTTTTTGAAAGGCTGCAAAGCAGCCAATCAACAAGCGTCATACTACTTGCCCCAAGAGGCCGTCACAGCCATGCCTACTATTGGCATGGCTGTGATTGGCCAGAGCACCATGTGACCCAGCCTCTATTTAAGCTGGAGTCACATAGCGCCGCCCGTCACTCTGCTCTGATTAGCGTAGGGAGAGGTTGCGGATGCGACAGTAGGGCGAGATTAGGCAGATTAACTCCTCCAAAGGACTTCACTTGATTAATCGATCGATCTGCAGCTGTGCATCATTGAGCTGCTGAAATTCAAATGCTCACTCACTGTTTTTAGGCTGCCCAGACCGTTTGTCAGTCACTTTTTTCTGGGGTGATCGGCGGCCATTTTGTGTCTTGTGCGGTGCTGCGACCAAGTGCATCCAAGCTGCGACCAAGTGCATTTAACCCTCAATGGTGTGGTTGTTTTTTGGCTAAAGCCTACATCAGGGTGAAGCTGTCACACCAAGTGCATTTAACCAGCAATAGTCTGTTCATTTTTTGGCCATATACTACATCAGGGGCAAGCTGCGCCCGTCACCAAGTGCATTTAACCCTCAGTAGTGTGGTTGGTCAAGCTGTCACACCAAGTGCATTTAACCCTCAGTAGTGTGGTTGGTCAAGCTGTGACACCAAGTGCATTTAACCAGCAATAGTCTGTTCATTTTTTGGCCATATACTAAATCAGGGGCAAGCTGCGCCCGTCACCAAGTGCATTTAACCAGCAATAGTGTGGTTATTTTTTGGCCATATCCCAGTCTAATTCTGTCACTAAATCCATACCGGTCACCCAGCGCCTAAATACTAGGCCTCAAATTTATATCCTGCTAAATCTCTCGTTACCGCTGTCCTGTTGTGGCTGGGAAAGTTATTTAGTGTCCGTCAAAGCACATTTTTTGTTCTGGGTTGAAGTACAATTCCCAATTTAGCAATTTCCTAATTTAGTGGTTCCTGCTATATCAGAGCTATTTGAAATCTATCCCTAAAAGGGTATATAATATTCAAGGTGCACATTGGGTCATTCAGAATAACTTCACACACACCCGCTTCTGTGCATATCCCAGTCTAATTCTGTCACTAAACCCATACCTGTCACCCAGCGCCTAAATACTAGGCCTCAAATTTATATCCTGCTAAATCTCTCGTTAACGCTGTCCTGTTGTGGCTGGGAAAGTTATTTAGTGCCCGTCAAAGCACATTTTTTGTTCTGGGTTTAAATACAATTCCCAATTTAACAATTTCATAATTTAGTGGTTCCTGCTATATCAGAGCTATTTGAAATCTATCCCTAAAAGGGTATATAATATTCAAGGTGCACATTGGGTCATTCAGAATAACTTCACACACACCCGCTTCTGTGCATTTCCAAGTCTAATTCTGTCAGTAAATCCATACCGGTCACCCAGCGCCTAAATACTAGGCCTCAAATTTATATCCCGCTGAATTTGAATACAATACATTGGGCCAAATAATATATTTGTTGTTGTGGTGAAGCATAACAATGAGAAAAACATCTAGTAAGGGACGCGGACGTGGACATGGTCGTGGTGGTGTTAGTGGACCCTCTGGTGCTGGGAGAGGACGTGGCCGTTCTGCCACATCCACACGTCCTAGTGAACCAACTACCTCAGGTCCCAGTAGCCGCCAGAATTTACAGCGATATATGGTGGGGCCCAATGCCGTTCTAAGGATGGTAAGGCCTGAGCAGGTACAGGCATTAGTCAATTGGGTGGCCGACAGTGGATCCAGCACGTTCACATTATCTCCCACCCAGTCTTCTGCAGAAAGCGCACAGATGGCGCCTGAAAACCAACCCCATCAGTCTGTCACATCACCCCCATGCATACCAGGGAAACTGTCTCAGCCTCAAGTTATGCAGCAGTCTCTTATGCTGTTTGAAGACTCCGCTGGCAGGGTTTCCCAAGGGCATCCACCTAGCCCTTCCCCAGCGGTGAAAGACATAGAATGCACTGACGCACAACCACTTATGTTTCCTGATGATGAGGACATGGGAATACCACCTCAGCATGTCTCTGATGATGACGAAACACAGGTGCCAACTGCTGCATCTTTCTGCAGTGTGCAGACTGAACAGGAGGTCAGGGATGAAGACTGGGTGGAAGACGATGCAGGGGACGATGAGGTCCTAGACCCCACATGGAATGAAGGTCGTGCCACTGACTTTCACAGTTCGGAGGAAGAGGCAGTGGTGAGACCGAGCCAACAGCGTAGCAAAAGAGGGAGCAGTGGGCAAAAGCAGAACACCCGCCGCCAAGAGACTCCGCCTGCTACTGACCGCCGCCATCTGGGACCGAGCACCCCAAAGGCAGCTTCAAGGAGTTCCCTGGCATGGCACTTCTTCAAACAATGTGCTGACGACAAGACCCGAGTGGTTTGCACGCTGTGCCATCAGAGCCTGAAGCGAGGCATTAACGTTCTGAACCTGAGCACAACCTGCATGACCAGGCACCTGCATGCAAAGCATGAACTGCAGTGGAGTAAACACCTTAAAACCAAGGAAGTCACTCAGGCTCCCCCTGCTACCTCTTCTGCTGCTGCCGCCTCGGCCTCTTCTGCTGCTGCCGCCTCGGCCTCTTCCTCCGCCTCTGGAGGAACGTTGGCACCTGCCGCCCAGCAAACAGGGGATGTACCACCAACACCAACACCACCACCTCGTCACCAAGCGTCTCAACCATGTCACACGCCAGCGTTCAGCTCTCCATCTCACAAACATTTGATAGAAAGCGTAAATTCCCACCTAGCCGCCCTCGATCCCTGGCCCTGAATGCCAGCATTTCTAAACTACTGGCCTATGAAATGCTGTCATTTAGGCTGGTGGACACAGACAGCTTCAAACAGCTCATGTCGCTTGCTGTCCCACAGTATGTTGTTCCCAGCCGGCACTACTTCTCCAAGAGAGCCGTGCCTTCCCTGCACAACCAAGTATCCGATAAAATCAAGTGTGCACTGCGCAACGCCATCTGTAGCAAGGTCCACCTAACCACAGATACGTGGACCAGTAAGCACGGCCAGGGACGCTATATCTCCCTAACTGCACACTGGGTAAATGTAGTGGCAGCTGGGCCCCAGGCGGAGAGCTGTTTGGCGCACGTCCTTCCGCCGCCAAGGATCGCAGGGCAACATTCTTTGCCTCCTGTTGCCACCTCCTCCTTCTCGGCTTCCTCCTCCTCTTCTTCCACCTGCTCATCCAGTCAGCCACACACCTTCACCACCAACTTCAGCACAGCCCGGGGTAAACGTCAGCAGGCCATTCTGAAACTCATATGTTTGGGGGACAGGCCCCACACCGCACAGGAGTTGTGGCGGGGTATAGAACAACAGACCGACGAGTGGTTGCTGCCGGTGAGCCTCAAGCCCGGCCTAGTGGTGTGTGATAATGGGCGAAATCTCGTTGCAGCTCTGGGACTAGCCAATTTGACGCACATCCCTTGCTTGGCGCATGTGCTGAATTTGGTGGTGCAGAAGTTCATTCACAACTACCCCGACATGTCAGAGCTGCTGCATAAAGTGCGGGCCGTCTGTTCGCGCTTCCGGCGTTCACATCCTGCCGCTGCTCGCCTGTCTGCGCTACAGCGTAACTTCGGCCTTCCCGCTCACCGCCTCATATGCGACGTGCCCACCAGGTGGAACTCCACCTTGCACATGCTGGACAGACTGTGCGAGCAGCAGCAGGCCATAGTGGAGTTTCAGCTGCAGCACGCACGGGTCAGTCGCACTACAGAACAGCACCACTTCACCACCAATGACTGGGCCTCCATGCGAGACCTGTGTGCCCTGTTGCGCTGTTTCGAGTACTCCACCAACATGGCCAGTGGCGATGACACCGTTATCAGCGTTACAATACCACTTCTATGTCTCCTTGAGAAAACACTTAGGGCGATGATGGAAGAGGAGGTGGCCCAGGAGGAGGAGGAGGAGGAGGAGGAGGAAGAGGGGTCATTTTTAGCACTTTCAGGCCAGTCTCTTCGAAGTGACTCAGAGGGAGGTTTTTGGCAACAGCAGAGGCCAGGTACAAATGTGGCCAGCCAGGGCCCACTACTGGAGGACGAGGAGGACGAGGATGAGGAGGAGGTGGAGGAGGATGAGGATGAAGCATGGTCACAGCGGGGTGGCACCCAACGCAGCTCGGGTCCATCACTGGTGCGTGGCTGGGGGGAAAGGCAGGACGATGACGATACGCCTCCCACAGAGGACAGCTTGTCCTTACCCCTGGGCAGCCTGGCACACATGAGCGACTACATGCTGCAGTGCCTGCGCAACGACAGCAGAGTTGCCCACATTTTAACCTGTGCGGACTACTGGGTTGCCACCCTGCTGGATCCACGCTACAAAGACAATGTGCCCACCTTACTTCCTGCACTGGAGCGTGATAGGAAGATGCGCGAGTACAAGCGCACGTTGGTAGACGCGCTACTGAGAGCATTCCCAAATGTCACAGGGGAACAAGTGGAAGCCCAAGGCCAAGGCAGAGGAGGAGCAAGAGGTCGCCAAGGCAGCTGTGTCACGGCCAGCTCCTCTGAGGGCAGGGTTAGCATGGCAGAGATGTGGAAAACTTTTGTCAACACGCCACAGCTAACTGCACCACCACCTGATACGCAACGTGTTAGCAGGAGGCAACATTTCACTAACATGGTGGAACAGTACGTGTGCACACCCCTCCACGTACTGACTGATGGTTCGGCCCCATTCAACTTCTGGGTCTCTAAATTGTTCCACGTGGCCAGAGCTAGCCTTTTATGCCTTGGAGGTGCTGGCCTGCCCGGCGGCCAGCGTTTTGTCTGAACGTGTATTCAGCACGGCAGGGGGCGTCATTACAGACAAACGCAGCCGCCTGTCTACAGCCAATGTGGACAAGCTGACGTTCATAAAAATGAACCAGGCATGGATCCCACAGGACCTGTCCGTCCCTTGTCCAGATTAGACATTAACTACCTCCCCATAACCATATATTATTGGACTCCAGGGCACTTCCTCATTCAATCCTATTTTTATTTTCATTTTACCATTATATTGCGAGGCTACCCAAAGTTGAATGAACCTCTCCTCTGCCTGTGTGCTAGGCCTAAATATATGCCAATGGACTGTTGCAGTGGTGGGTGACGTGAAGCCTCATTCTCTGCTATGACATGCAGACTGAATTCTCTGCTGACATGAAGCCAGATTGTCTGTTACGGGACCTCTCTGCCTCTGCCTGGGTGCTGGGCCTAAATTATGACAATGGACTGTTGCAGTGGTGGCTGACGTGAAGCCTGATTCTCTGCTATGACATGAAGACTGATTCTCTGCTGACATGAAGCCAGATTGTCTGTTACGGGACCTCTCTCCTCTGCCTGGGTGCTGGGCCTAAATATATGCCAATGGACTGTTGCAGTGGTGGGTGACGTGAAGCCTCATTCTCTGCTATGACATGCAGACTGATTCTCTGCTGACATGAAGCCAGATTGTCTGTTACGGGACCTCTCTGCTCTGCCTGTGTGCTAGGCCTAAATATATGCCAATGGACTGTTGCAGTGGTGGCTGACGTGAAGCCTCATTCTCTGCTATGACATGCAGACTGATTCTCTGCTGTCATGAAGCCAGATTGTCTGTTACGGGACCTCTCTGCTCTGCCTGTGTGCTAGGCCTAAATATATGCCAATGGACTGTTGCAGTGGTGGGTGACGTGAAGCCTCATTCTCTGCTATGACATGCAGACTGATTCTCTGCTGTCATGAAGCCAGATTGTCTGTTACGGGACCTCTCTGCTCTGCCTGGGTGCTGGGCCTAAATTTATGACAATGGACTGTTGCAGTGGTGGCTGACGTGAAGCCTCATTCTCTGCTATGACATGCAGACTAATTCTCTGCTGACATGAAGCCAGATCCTCTGTTACGGGACCTCTCTCCTCTGCCTGTGTGCTAGGCCTAAATATATGCCAATGGACTGTTGCAGTGGTGGCTGACGTGAAGCCTCATTCTCTGCTATGACATGCAGACTAATTCTCTGCTGACATGAAGCCAGATTGTCTGTTACGGGACCTCTCTCCTCTGCCTGGGTGCTGGGCCTAAATTTATGACAATGGACTGTTGCAGTGGTGGCTGACGTGAAGCCTGATTCTCTGCTATGACATGCAGACTGATTCTCTGCTGACATGAAGCCAGATCCTCTGTTACGGGACCTCTCTCCTCTGCCTGGGTGCTGGGCCTAAATTTATGACAATGGACTGTTGCAGTGGTGGGTGACGTGAAGCATGATTCTCTGCTATGACATGCAGACTGATTCTCTGCTGACATGAAGCCAGATCCTCTGTTACGGGACCTCTCTCCTCTGCCTGGGTGCTGGGCCTAAATTTATGAAAATGGACTCTTACAGTGGTGGGTGACGTGAAGCCTGATTCTCTGCTATGACATGAAGACTGATTCTCTGCTGACATGAAGCCAGATTCTCTGTTACGGGACCTCTCTCCTCTGCCTGGGTGTCGGGGCCTAAATATCTGAGAATGGACTGTTCCAGTGGTGGGTGACGGGAAGCCAGATTCTCTGCTATGGAACCTCTCTCCAATTGATTTTGGTTAATTTTTATTTATTTAATTTTTATTTTAATTAATTTCCCTATCCACATTTGTTTGCAGGGGATTTACCTACATGTTGCTGCCTTTTGCAGCCCTCTAGCCCTTTCCTGGGCTGTTTTACAGCCGTTTTAGTGCCGAAAAGTTCGGGTCCCCATTGACTTCAATGGGGTTCGGGTTCGGGACGAAGTTCGGATCGGGTTCGGATCCCGAACCCGAACATTTCCGGGATGTTCGGCCGAACTTCTCGAACCCGAACATCCAGGTGTTCGCTCAACTCTAGTTATTATGCGTTCGGTTACATTGTATGTTATGTGAGGGTACCCAGATAGCTAATATTATTGTATTCGTGTATTCTGAGTGCCATTCACCTAATGATATGCACTCAGACTTGAGCTATCTGGGGATATGTTAAATGTCTGTGTTTGCTGTGGGGGGTGCCATTGTGTGTTTGGGTGGTGATTCCTGTCCTGTTGTCTCCACATGTGTATTGGTGATCTCCCCTTTGTCCTGAGAGATAATTGGATTGTGTTCGGTCGTCTCCGGGACAGAGGGGAGGAAACCATGATGCATTGTGGGGATATGTTGTATCTGTCCTGTATCTGCAACAAACTGTAATAAAAACCAGGCTGGGTGTGCCAGCACTTCAGATCACTGCTTGACCCTCAACACGGAGCCTTGTCTCGTTATTGGGGGGATTCCCTGTATACTGTTGGAGACTGATTGCCAGGAGTGTAAGCTGACGGATACGCTTTTCCTGTTCGTCTGCCGGCAGCTATCCGCGAGGTTCCAGCTTGGAGTGCTATTTTGTATCCAGTTCGGGAGGTTGGTGTTTTGCAGTAGCTGTGCCTGTCTCTCGGAAAGGGGCATATCGCCTGAACGGATTTTAACCCCTTGTCTGCTGAAACGTGCCGTTACATTGGTGGCAAGCAGCGGGATCGTTCCTACAGCCAGAAGGACAGCTACAGGAGACACCATTTCTGTGGATTCTACAATTTAAGGGCAACGCATGTCCCAGTACAGCGACCCTAAAAGCACCAGGATGGAACCAGCAGTGTTATACGAGGAGGAGGACCTGGATGGCCGGGATGCATTAAGGAAAGGCATCTGGTACCAGGCCCTGGATAATGTACAATACCAGCGAGGTGAGAGTCTCCCCAGTGAAGAGCAGCGGTTGCAGAAGCAAGTGGCCCTGCGGATGTCCTTCCTGGGAGAGCAGCCCCTGGAGGAATGGGTGATAGAACTACAGCACCGGGTATGGCAGGAGCTATGGCTGGAGGATGCCTACCAGGCGCTTTGGTGTTATGTGGCACAGTTTATACCCTGGACAGCTGAGCATGACAAGCCAGAGGGAGAGGAGTTTGATGGTCCTGGCTTGTTATGGGAGTCCTTTGCAGAGCCTGACTTCGGGAGCCCTGCACAGTCCAGACTTCAGGACATTTTCTGAGAGGGAGGCTAGGCATGAGTGGGATGACCCCCATGAGGTAGAGCAAGACCTGGCTCACCTAGCAACCCTGGAGTGGGAACTGGAGCAGGACTACCGAGATCTCTTCCACTCCATTGAGAAGGCTCAGCAGGACGGTAAGGTGACAGACCCAGATCCAGACCCATTCAGCTGGGCAGATATTGTAGAGTGTTACTGGGAAGGACCCCAGGTGGCCGGTAGAGATGGGACTGAGGTCTCTCCGCCGGTCCTGCAGGGAATTGGGAGCCTAGTCTCCATTCCCCAGCGGCAGTGTGAAGTGCAGGGAGGGGAGAGCAGCGGCCTCCCTCCCCAGCGGCAGGCTGAGTTACAGGGGGTAGAGGTAGTTGTTCCTGCCCCCCAGCAGCAGCATGATTTTTTGGGAATTGGGAGCCGAGTCTCCATTCCCCAGCGGCAGGCGGAGTTACAGGGGGCAGAGACAGTCGGTCCTGTCCCCCAGCGGCAGAGTGTCCTACAGGGAATAGAGAGCCCAGTCTCCTTTCCCCAGCAGCAGGACACTGTATTGGGAGCGGAGGCGGTCGGTCGCCCTCCCCAGCGGCTGGAAGTATGTATGGGAGAGGAGCTCGTTACCCCCTCTCCCCAGCAGCAGATTAACGCACCAGGGGGAGACAGTAAGCCCCACAACTGTGCAGATGGGACCGTGGTCTCTGCACTTACAGCACAGGGGGTAGGGACAGTCGGTCCTGTCCCCCAGCAACAGGGCTGTTTAGCCAAAGGGGAGACAGTCGGTTTCCCCCTCCAACAACCAGACTCCAACCAGGCTTCTTCCATGGTAGCGCTGGTACCAGGGCAGAGTCCCGCTGATCCCTGCCCACAAAGCAACCTCCACTCCAATCCAGGGAGCAACTCAGAGACCGGGAGTACCAGCTACCAATATAACCTTGGTGGATTCACTGGACAGAGACAGGCTACTAAATTCAGCAGGTCCAGTATTTGGTTGTGGGTGGCCTGCCAGACTAACTCAGGTACCGACCGGCGTGAGGTCAGGTATCTGGTTAGTCTTCCCTGGGGGGGGGGGGAGATGTGTGGCGAAACCAACCTCGCCACTGTGTTTTGGAGAGGGCTGTTTAAAAGCCTCTTGCCTCAGGATTATGGCCCATAGTAACTGTAAAGGAGAAGACAGACCGGCCGCACAGCTTAAATCTGTCTGTAGAATTGTATTTTATGTTATTATGCGTTCGGTTACATTGTATGTTATGTGAGGGCACCCAGATAGCTAATATTATTGTATTCGTGTATTCTGAGTGCCAGTCACCTAATGATATGCACTCAGACTTGAGCTATCTGGGGATATGTTAAATGTCTGTGTTTGCTGTGGGGGTGTGCCATTGTGTGTTTGGGTGGTGATTCCTGTCTTGTTGTCTCCACATGTGTATTGGTGATCTCCCCTTTGTCCTGAGAGATAATTGGATTGTGTTCGGTCGTCTCCGGGACAGAGGGGAGGAAACCATGATGCATTGTGGGGATATGTTGTATCTGTCCTGTATCTGCAACAAACTGTAATAAAAACCAGGCTGGGTGTGCCAGCACTTCAGACTACTGCTTGACCCTCAAGACGGAGCCTTGTCTCGTTATTGGGGGGGATTCCCTGTATGCTGTTGGAGACTGATTGCCAGGAGTGTAAGCTGACTGAATGCTTTTCCTGTTCGTCTGCTGACAGCTACTTGCAAGGTTCCAGTTTGGAGTGCTATTTTGTATCCAGTTCGGGAGGTCGGTGTTCTGCAGTAGCTGTGCCTGTCTCTCGGAAAGGGGCCTATCGTCTAAACGGATCTTAACCCCTTGTCCGCTGAAACGGTGCCGTTACAGTGAGGTAAGTAGAATCCTGGACAGAGGGGCAGCTGTGGATGTAGTGAGGTGAGTAGAGGCCTGGACAGAGGGGCGTCTGTGGATGTAGTGAGGTAAGTAGAATCCTGGACAGAGGGGCGGCTGTGGATGTAGTGAGGGGAGTAGAAGCCTGGACAGAGGGGCAGCTGTGGATGTAGTGAGGTAAGTAGAATCCTGGACAGAGGGGCAGCTGTGGATGTAGTGAGGTGAGTAGAAGCCTGGACAGAGGGGCGTCTGTGGATGTAGTGAGGTGAGTAGTAGCCTGGACAGGGGGCGTCTGTGGATGTAGTGAGGTAAGTAGAATCCTGGATAGAGGGGCGGCTGTGGATGTAGTGAGGGGAGTAGAAGCCTGGACAGAGAGGCGGCTGTGGATGTAGTGAGGTAAGTAGAATCCTGGACAGAGGGGGAGCTGTGGATGTAGTGAGGTAAGTAGAATCCTGGACAGAGGGGCAGCTGTGGATGTAGTGAGGTGAGTAGAAGCCTGGACAGAGGGGCGTCTGTGGATGTAGTGAGGTAAGTAGAAGCCTGGACAGAGGGGCGGCTGTGGATGTAGTGAGGTGAGGAGAATCCTGGACAGAGGGGCGGCTGTGGATGCAGTGAGGTAAGTAGAATCCTGGACAGAGGGGCAGCTGTGGATGTAGTGAGGTAAGTAGAATCCTGGACAGAGGGGCAGCTGTGGATGTAGTGAGGTAAGTAGAATCCTGGACAGAGGGGCAGCTGTGGATGTAGTGAGGCGAGTAGAAGCCTGGACAGAGGGGCGGCTGTGGATGTAGTGAGGTGAGTAGTAGCCTGGACAGGGGGCGTCTGTGGATGTAGTGAGGTAAGTAGAATCCTGGACAGAGGGGCGGCTGTGGATGTAGTGAGGGGAGTAGAAGCCTGGACAGAGAGGCGGCTGTGGATGTAGTGAGGTAAGTAGAATCCTGGACAGAGGGGGAGCTGTGGATGTAGTGAGGAAAGTAGAATCCTGGACAGAGGGGCAGCTGTGGATGTAGTGAGGTGAGTAGAAGCCTGGACAGAGGGGCGTCTGTGGATGTAGTGAGGTAAGTAGAAGCCTGGACAGAGGGGCGGCTGTGGATGTAGTGAGGTGAGGAGAATCCTGGACAGAGGGGCGGCTGTGGATGTAGTGAGGTAAGTAGAATCCTGGACAGAGGGGCAGCTGTGGATGTAGTGAGGTAAGTAGAATCCTGGACAGAGGGGCAGCTGTGGATGTAGTGAGGTGAGTAGAGGCCTGGACAGAGGGGCGGCTGTGGATGCAGTGAGGTGAGTAGAAGCCTGGACAGAGGGGCGGCTGTGGATGTAGTGAGGTGAGTAGTAGCCTGGACAGAGGGGCGGCTGTGGATGCAGTGAGGTGAGTAGAATCCTGGAAGGAGGGGCGGCTGTGGATGTAGTGAGGTGAGGAGAATCCTGGACAGAGGGGCGGCTGTGGATGTAGTGAGGTAAGTAGAATCCTGGACAGAGGGGCAGCTGTGGATGTAGTGAGGTAAGTAGAATCCTGGACAGAGGGGCAGCTGTGGATGTAGTGAGGTGAGTAGAGGCCTGGACAGAGGGGCGTCTGTGGATGTAGTGAGGTAAGTAGAATCCTGGACAGAGGGGCGGCTGTGGATGTAGTGAGGGGAGTAGAAGCCTGGACAGAGGGGCAGCTGTGGATGTAGTGAGGTAAGTAGAATCCTGGACAGAGGGGCACCTGTGGATGTAGTGAGGTGAGTAGAAGCCTGGACAGAGGGGCGTCTGTGGATGTAGTGAGGTGAGTAGTAGCCTGGACAGGGGGCGTCTGTGGATGTAGTGAGGTAAGTAGAATCCTGGATAGAGGGGCGGCTGTGGATGTAGTGAGGGGAGTAGAAGCCTGGACAGAGAGGCGGCTGTGGATGTAGTGAGGTAAGTAGAATCCTGGACAGAGGGGGGGGGGCTGTGGATGTAGTGAGGTAAGTAGAATCCTGGACAGAGGGGCAGCTGTGGATGTAGTGAGGTGAGTAGAAGCCTGGACAGAGGAGCGTCTGTGGATGTAGTGAGGTAAGTAGAAGCCTGGACAGAGGGGCGGCTGTGGATGTAGTGAGGTGAGGAGAATCCTGGACAGAGGGGCGGCTGTGGATGCAGTGAGGTAAGTAGAATCCTGGACAGAGGGGCAGCTGTGGATGTAGTGAGGTAAGTAGAATCCTGGACAGAGGGGCAGCTGTGGATGTAGTGAGGTAAGTAGAATCCTGGACAGAGGGGCAGCTGTGGATGTAGTGAGGCGAGTAGAAGCCTGGACAGAGGGGCGGCTGTGGATGTAGTGAGGTGAGTAGTAGCCTGGACAGGGGGCGTCTGTGGATGTAGTGAGGTAAGTAGAATCCTGGACAGAGGGGCGGCTGTGGATGTAGTGAGGGGAGTAGAAGCCTGGACAGAGAGGCGGCTGTGGATGTAGTGAGGTAAGTAGAATCCTGGACAGAGGGGGAGCTGTGGATGTAGTGAGGTAAGTAGAATCCTGGACAGAGGGGCAGCTGTGGATGTAGTGAGGTGAGTAGAAGCCTGGACAGAGGGGCGTCTGTGGATGTAGTGAGGTAAGTAGAAGCCTGGACAGAGGGGCGGCTGTGGATGTAGTGAGGTGAGGAGAATCCTGGACAGAGGGGCGGCTGTGGATGTAGTGAGGTAAGTAGAATCCTGGACAGAGGGGCAGCTGTGGATGTAGTGAGGTAAGTAGAATCCTGGACAGAGGGGCAGCTGTGGATGTAGTGAGGTAAGTAGAATCCTGGACAGTGGGGCAGATGTAGATGTAGTGAGGTGAGGAGAATCCTGGACAGAGGGGCGGCTGTGGATGTAGTGAGGTAAGTAGAATCCTGGACAGAGGGGCAGCTGTGGATGTAGTGAGGTAAGTAGAATCCTGGACAGAGGGGCAGCTGTGGATGTAGTGAGGGGAGTAGAAGCCTGGACAGAGGGGCGGCTGTGGATGTAGTGAGGTGAGTAGTAGCCTGGACAGGGGGTGTCTGTGGATGTAGTGAGGTAAGTAGAATCCTGGACAGAGGGGCGGCTGTGGATGTAGTGAGGGGAGTAGAAGCCTGGACAGAGAGGCGGCTGTGGATGTAGTGAGGTAAGTAGAATCCTGGACAGAGGGGGAGCTGTGGATGTAGTGAGGTAAGTAGAATCCTGGACAGAGGGGCAGCTGTGGATGTAGTGAGGTGAGTAGAAGCCTGGACAGAGGGGCGTCTGTGGATGTAGTGAGGCAAGTAGAAGCCTGGACAGAGGGGCGGCTGTGGATGTAGTGAGGTGAGGAGAATCCTGGACAGAGGGGCGGCTGTGGATGTAGTGAGGTAAGTAGAATCCTGAACAGAGGGGCAGCTGTGGATGTAGTGAGGTGAGTAGGAGCCTGGACAGAGGGGCAGCTGTGGATGTAGTGAGGTGAGTAGTAGCCTGGACAGAGGGGCGGCTGTGGATGCAGTGAGGTGAGTAGAAGCCTGGACAGAGGGGCGGCTGTGGATGTAGTGAGGGGAGTAGAAGCCTGGACAGAGAGGCGGCTGTGGATGTAGTGAGGTAAGTAGAATCCTGGACAGAGGGGGAGCTGTGGATGTAGTGAGGTAAGTAGAATCCTGGACAGAGGGGCAGCTGTGGATGTAGTGAGGTGAGTAGAAGCCTGAACAGAGGGGCGTCTGTGGATGTAGTGAGGTAAGTAGAAGCCTGGACAGAGGGGCGGCTGTGGATGTAGTGAGGTGAGGAGAATCCTGGACAGAGGGGCGGCTGTGGATGTAGTGAGGTAAGTAGAATCCTGGACAGAGGGGCAGCTGTGGATGTAGTGAGGTAAGTAGAATCCTGGACAGAGGGGCAGCTGTGGATGTAGTGAGGTGAGTAGAGGCCTGGACAGAGGGGCGGCTGTGGATGCAGTGAGGTGAGTAGAAGCCTGGACAGAGGGGCGGCTGTGGATGTAGTGAGGTGAGTAGCAGCCTGGACAGAGGGGCGGCTGTGGATGCAGTGAGGTGAGTAGAATCCTGGACAGAGGGGCGGCTGTGGATGTAGTGAGGTGAGTAGGAGCCTGGACAGAGGGGCAGCTGTGGATGTAGTGAGGTGAGTAGTAGCCTGGACAGAGGGGCGGCTGTGGATGCAGTGAGGTGAGTAGAAGCCTGGACAGAGGGGTGGCTGTGGATGCAGTGAGGTGAGTAGAAGCCTGGACAGAGGGGCGGCTGTGGATGTAGTGAGGGGAGTAGAAGCCTGGACAGAGGGGCGGCTGTGGATGTAGTGAGGTGAGTAGAATCCTGGACAGAGGTGCAGCTGTGGATGTAGTGAGGTAAGTAGAATCCTGGACAGAGGGGCGGCTGTGGATGTAGTGAGGTGAGGAGAATCCTGGACAGAGGGGCGGCTATGGATGTAGTGAGGTAAGTAGAAGCCTGGACAGAGGGGCGGCTGTGGATGTAGTGAGGGGAGTAGAAGCCTGGACAGAGGTGCAGCTGTGGATGTAGTGAGGTAAGTAGAATCCTGGACAGAGGGGCGGCTGTGGATGTAGTGAGGTGAGGAGAATCCTGGACAGAGGGGCGGCTATGGATGTAGTGAGGTAAGTAGAAGCCTGGACAGAGGGGCGGCTGTGGATGTAGTGAGGTGAGGAGAATCCTGGACAGAGGGGCGGCTGTGGATGTAGTGAGGTGAGGAGAATCCTGGACAGAGGGGCGGCTATGGATGTAGTGTTTCTGGATTTTGATCCTGTCCCTCATAGACGTTTAATAGGTAAAGTAAGGTCTTTAGGCTTGGAAAGTATAGTTTGTAATTGGATTGAAAACTGGGTGAAGGACCGAGTTCAGAGAGTTGTGGTCAATGATTCCTATTCAGAATGGTCCTGGGTTATAAGTGGTGACCCCAAGGTTCAGTGCTGGGCCCTCTATTATGTAATTTATTTATTAATGATCTCCAGGACGGGATTAATAGCACCATATCTATTTCTGCAGATGACACTGAGCTGTGTAGATCTGTACAGTCTATGGAAGATGTCCATAAACTACCAGCTGACGTGGACACTCTGAGTGATTGGGCATCAACTTGGCCAATGAGGTTCAATGTGGACAAATGTAAAGTTCTGCATCTTGGTAGTAATAATCTCCGTGCTTCATATGTCCTAGGGAGAGTAACACTGTAGAGTCACTTATAGAGAAGGATCAGGTACTAATAATCCCCATACATCATATGTCCTAGGGGGAGTAACACGGGAGAGTCACTTATAGAGAAGGATCAGGTACTAATAATCTACATACATCATATGTCCTAGGGGGAGTAACACTGGAGAGTCACTTATAGAGAAGGATCAGGTACTAATAATCTACATACATCATATGTCCTAGGGGGAGTAACACCGGAGAGTCACTTATAGAGAAGGATCAGCTACTAATAATCTACATACATCATATGTCCTAGGGGGAGTAACACTGGAGAGTCACTTATAGAGAAGGATCAGGTACTAATAATCTACATACATCATATGTCCTAGGGGATGTAACACTGGAGAGTCACTTATAGAGAAGGATCAGGTAGTAATAATCTACATACATCATATGTCCTAGGGGGAGTAACACTGGAGAGTCACTTATAGAGAAGGATCAGGTACTAATAATCTACATACATCATATGTCCTAGGGGGAGTAACACTGGAGAGTCACTTATAGAGAAGGATTTGGGTGTCCTTGTAGATTGTAGATTAAATTACAGCACAATGTCACTCAGCTGTTTCTAAGGCCACCAGGATATTGTCATGCATTAAACGAGGCAGGACTCGCGGGGCAGGGATGTAATATTACCACTTTACACAGCGCTGGAATATGCAGCTCAGTTCTGGGCAGCAGTACATAAAAAGGATGCTCTGCAACTGGGAAAAGTAGGAGGAGAGCGACTAAACTGATAAAGGCCATGGAGGGTCTGAGTTATGAAGAAAGATTTAAAGGGAACCTGTCACCGGGATTTTGGGTACAGAGCTGAGGACATGGGTTGCTAGATGGCCGCCAGCACATCGGCAATACCCAGTCCCCATAGCTCTGTGTGCTTTTATTGTGTAAAAAAACTAATTTGATACATATGCAAATTACCCTGAGAGGAGTCCTGTATGTGAGAAGAGTCAGGGACAGGACTCATCTCAGGTTAATTTGCATATGTATCAAATCTTTTTTTTTTACACAATAAAAGCACACAGAGCTATGGGGACTGGGTATTGCGGAGGTGCTAGCGGCCATCTAGTAGCCCATGGCCTCAGCTCTGTACACAAAATCCCGGTGACAGGTTCCCTTTAAAGAATTGAATTTATTTAGTCTTGAGAAGAGACGTCTAAGGGGGGACAGGATTAACCTGTACAAGTATATAAATGGGCCGTACAAAAATATGGTGAAAAACTGTTCCATGTAAAATGTGCTCAAAAGACACGGGCGCTGCCTCCGACTGGAGAAGAAGACCTCAGTCTCCAGAAGTGTCAAAGCTTCTTTACTGTAAGAGCTGTGAACCCGCGGGATAGACTCCTCAGGACGTGGTCACAGCAGGAACAGGGGACGGGTTATACAAGGATTCTTTACTGTAAGAGCTGTGAATCTGTGGGATAGACACCTCAGGACGTGGTCACAGCAGGAACAGGGGGCGGTTTATACAAGGATTCTTTACTGTAAGAGCTGTGAACCCGCGGGATAGACTCCTCAGGACGTGGTCAGAGCAGGAACAGGGGGCGGTTTATACAAGGATTCTTTACTGTAAGAGCTGTGAATCTGTGGGATAGACGTCCTCAGGACGTGGTCACAGCAGGAACAGTGGACGGTTTATACAAGGATTCTTTACTGTAAGAGCTGTAAACCCGCGGGATAGACGTCCTCAGGACGTGGTCACAGCAGGAACAGTGGACGGTTTATACAAGGATTCTTTACTGTAAGAGCTGTGAATCTGTGGAATAGACGTCCTCAGGACGTGGTCACAGCAGGAACAGGGGACGGTTTATACAAGGATTCTTTACTGTAAGAGCTGTGAATCCGCGGGATAGACGTCCTCAGGACGTGGTCACAGCAGGAACAGGGGGCGGTTTATACAAGGATTCTTTACTGTAAGAGCTGTGAATCTGTGGAACAGTCACCTCAGGACGTGGTGACAGCAGGAACAGGGGACGGGTTATACAAGGATTCTTTACGGTAAGAGCTGTGAACCCACGGGATAAACTCCTCAGCACGTGGTCACAGCAGGAACAGGGGACGGTTTATACAAGGCTTCTTTACTGTAAGAGCTGTGAATCTGTGGGATAGACACCTCAGGACGTGGTCAGAGCAGGAACAGGGGGCGGTTTATACAAGGATTCTTTACTGTAAGAGCTGTGAATCCGCGGGATAGACGTCCTCAGGACGTGGTCACAGCAGGAACAGGGGGCGGTTTATACAAGGATTCTTTACTGTAAGAGCTGTGAATCTGTGGAACAGTCACCTCAGGACGTGGTGACAGCAGGAACAGGGGACGGGTTATACAAGGATTCTTTACTGTAACAGCTGTAAACCCGTGGGATAGACTCCTCAGGACGTGGTCACAGCAGGAACAGGGGACGGTTTATATAAGGATTATTTACTGTAAGAGCTGTGAACCCGCGGGATAGACTCCTCAGCACGTGGTCACAGCAGGAACAGGGGACGGTTTATACAAGGATTTTTTTTACTGTAAGAGCAGTGAATCTGTGGAATAGACACCTCAGGACGTGGTCACAGCAGGAACAGGGGGCGGTTTATACAAGGATTCTTTACTGTAAGAGCTGTGAACCCGCGGGATAGACACCTCAGGACGTGGTCACAGCAGGAACAGGGGACAGTTTATACAAGGATTTATTTTACTGTAAGAGCAGTGAATCTGTGGAATAGACACCTCAGGACGTGGTCACAGCAGGAATGAAGACGGGTTTATACAAGGATTCTTTACTGTAAGAGCAGTGAATCTGTGGAATAGACACCTCAGGACGTGGTCACAGCAGGAACGGGGGACGGGTTTATACAAGGATTTTTTACTGTAAAAGCTGTGAACCCGCGGGATAGACGTCCTCAGGACGTGGTGACAGCAGGAACAGGGGACGGTTTATACAAGGATTCTTTACTGTAAGAGCTGTAAACCCGCGGGATAGACGTCCTCAGGACGTGGTCACAGCAGGAACAGGGGACGGGTTATACAAGGATTCTTTACTGTAACAGCTGTAAACCCGTGGGATAGACTCCTCAGGACGTGGTCACAGCAGGAACAGGGGACGGTTTATATAAGCATTATTTACTGTAAGAGCTGTGAACCCGCGGGATAGACGTCCTAAGGACGTGGTCAGAGCAGGAACAGGGGACGGTTTATACAAGGCTTCTTTACTGTAAGAGCTGTGAATCCGCGGGATAGACTTCTCAGGATGTGGTCAGAGCAGGAACAGGGGACGGTTTATACAAGGATTCTTTACGGTAAGAGCTGTGAACCCGCGGGATAGACTCCTCAGCACGTGGTCACAGCAGGAACAGGGGACGGTTTATACAAGGCTTCTTTACTGTAAGAGCTGTGAATCTGTGGGATAGACACCTCAGGACGTGGTCAGAGCAGGAACAGGGGGCGGTTTATACAAGGATTCTTTACTGTAAGAGCTGTGAACCCGCGGGATAGACGTCCTCAGGACGTGGTCACAGCAGGAACAGGGGACGGTTTATACAAGGATTCTTTACTGTAAGAGCTGTGAATCCGCGGGATAGACTCCTCAGGACGTGGTCACAGCAGGAACAGGGGACGGTTTATACAAGGATTTTTTTTACTGTAAGAGCAGTGAATCTGTGGAATAGACACCTCAGGACGTGGTCACAGCAGGAACAGGGGGCGGTTTATACAAGGATTCTTTACTGTAAGAGCTGTGAACCCGCGGGATAGACACCTCAGGACGTGGTCACAGCAGGAACAGGGGACAGTTTATACAAGGATTTATTTTACTGTAAGAGCAGTGAATCTGTGGAATAGACACCTCAGGACGTGGTCACAGCAGGAATGAAGACGGGTTTATACAAGGATTCTTTACTGTAAGAGCAGTGAATCTGTGGAATAGACACCTCAGGACGTGGTCACAGCAGGAACGGGGGACGGGTTTATACAAGGATTTTTTACTGTAAAAGCTGTGAACCCGCGGGATAGACGTCCTCAGGACGTGGTCACAGCAGGAACAGGGGACTGGTTATACAAGGATTCTTTACTGTAACAGCTGTAAACCCGTGGGATAGACTCCTCAGGACGTGGTCACAGCAGGAACAGGGGACGGTTTATACAAGGCTTCTTTACTGTAAGAGCTGTGAATCCGCGGGATAGACTTCTCAGGATGTGGTCAGAGCAGGAACAGGGGACGGTTTATACAAGGATTCTTTACGGTAAGAGCTGTGAACCCGCGGGATAGACTTCTCAGGATGTGGTCAGAGCAGGAACAGGGGACGGTTTATACAAGGATTCTTTACGGTAAGAGCTGTGAACCCGCGGGATAGACTCCTCAGCACGTGGTCACAGCAGGAACAGGGGACGGTTTATACAAGGCTTCTTTACTGTAAGAGCTGTGAATCTGTGGGATAGACACCTCAGGACGTGGTCAGAGCAGGAACAGGGGGCGGTTTATACAAGGATTCTTTACTGTAAGAGCTGTGAACCCGCGGGATAGACGTCCTCAGGACGTGGTCACAGCAGGAACAGGGGGCGGTTTATACAAGGATTCTTTACTGTAAGAGCTGTGAATCTGTGGAACAGTCACCTCAGGACGTGGTGACAGCAGGAACAGGGGACGGGTTATACAAGGATTCTTTACTGTAACAGCTGTAAACCCGTGGGATAGACTCCTCAGGACGTGGTCACAGCAGGAACAGGGGACGGTTTATATAAGGATTATTTACTGTAAGAGCTGTGAACCCGCGGGATAGACGTCCTCAGGACGTGGTCAGAGCAGGAACAGGGGACGGTTTATACAAGGCTTCTTTACTGTAAGAGCTGTGAATCCGCGGGATAGACTTCTCAGGATGTGGTCAGAGCAGGAACAGGGGACGGTTTATACAAGGATTCTTTACGGTAAGAGCTGTGAACCCGCGGGATAGACTCCTCAGCACGTGGTCACAGCAGGAACAGGGGACGATTTATACAAGGATTCTTTACTGTAAGAGCTGTGAACCCGCGGGATAGACTCCTCAGGACGTGGTCACAGCAGGAGCAGGGGACGGTTTATACAAGGATTCTTTACTGTAAGAGATGTGAATCTGTGGAGCAGTGACTACAGGACGTGGTCATAGCAGGAACAGGGGACGGTTTATACAAGGATTCTTTACTGTAAGAGCTGTGAACCCGCGGGATAGACTCCTCAGGACGTGGTCACAGCAGGAACAGGGGACGGTTTATACAAGGATTCTTTACTGTAAGAGCTGTGAATCCGCGGGATAGACTCCTCAGGACGTGGTCACAGCAGGAACAGGGGACGGTTTATACAAGGATTTTTTTTACTGTAAGAGCTGTGAATCTGTGGAATAGACACCTCAGGACGTGGTCACAGCAGGAACAGGGGGCGGTTTATACAAGGATTCTTTACTGTAAGAGCTGTGAACCCGCGGGATAGACACCTCAGGACGTGGTCACAGCAGGAACAGGGGACAGTTTATACAAGGATTTATTTTACTGTAAGAGCAGTGAATCCGCGGGATAGACTCCTCAGGACGTGGTCACAGCAGGAACAGGGGACGGTTTATACAAGGATTTTTTTTACTGTAAGAGCAGTGAATCTGTGGAATAGACACCTCAGGACGTGGTCACAGCAGGAACAGGGGGCGGTTTATACAAGGATTCTTTACTGTAAGAGCTGTGAACCCGCGGGATAGACACCTCAGGACGTGGTCACAGCAGGAACAGGGGACAGTTTATACAAGGATTTATTTTACTTTAAGAGCAGTGAATCTGTGGAATAGACACCTCAGGACGTGGTCACAGCAGGAACGGGGGACGGGTTTATACAAGGATTTTTTACTGTAAAAGCTGTGAACCCGTGGGATAGACGTCCTCAGCACGTGGTGACAGCAGGAACAGGGGACGGTTTATACAAGGATTCTTTACTGTAAGAGCTGTAAACCCGCGGGATAGACTCCTCAGGACGTGGTGACAGCAGGAACAGGGGGCGGTTTCAGAAAGGGTTTAGACAAATTCTTAAAAGTAAAAAACATTGATTCGCGTCCCCACTGATCCCTTGGATGAACTTGATGGACATCTGCCTTTTTTCAACCGTGTTCACTATGTAACTATGTACCTCTCTGTGTTAGAGTATATCAGAGGAAGCTCCACATTGAGATCAACCTAGTCACATTAACTATCCTACGGTAGTCAGCATAGTCTAAGACTTGTGAAAACTTTTTTAGATGATGTAAGATCATCCTGACCTCTAAACCTGCCCCAGATTTACTAATCCTATAGATGGTGTAAGCTTAGCCCGGCCTCTAGACCTGCTCCAGATTTACTATTTCTATAGATGGTGTAAGCTTAGCCCGGCCTCTAGACCTGCTCCAGATTTACTAATCCTATAGACGGTGTAAGCTTAGCCCGGCCTCCATACCTGCTCCAGATTTACTAATCCTATAGATGGTGTAAGCTTAGCCTGGCCTCTAGACCTGCTCCAGATTTACTAATCCTATAGATGATGTAAGCTTAGCCCGGCCTCTAGACCTGCTCCAGATGTACTAATCCTATAGATGATGTAAGCTTAGCCCGGCCTCCAGACCTGCTCCAGATGTACTAATCCTATAGACGGTGTAAGCTTAGCCCGGCCTCTAGACCTGCTCCAGATTTACTAATCCTATAGATGGTGTAAGCTTAGCCTGGCCTCTAGACCTGCTCCAGATTTACTAATCTTATAGATGGTGTAAGCTTAGCCCGGCCCTAGACCTGCTCCAGATTTACTAATCCTATAGATGGTGTAAGCTTAGCCCGGCCTCTAGACCTGCTCCAGATTTACTAATCCTATAGATGGTGTAAGCTTAGCCCAGCCTCTAGACCTGCTCCAGATTTACTAATCCTATAGATGGTGTAAGCTTAGCCCGGCCTCTAGACCTGCTCCAGATTTACTAATCCTATAGATGATGTAAGCTTAGCCCAGCCTCTAGACCTGCTCGAGAGGTACTAATCCTATAGAAGGTGTAAGCTTAGCCCGGCCTCTAGACCTGCTCCAGATTTACTAATCCTATAGATGGTGTAAACTTAGCCCGGCCTCTAGACCTGCTCCAGATGTACTAATCCTATAGATGGTGTAAGCTTAGCCCGGCCTCTAGACCTGCTCCAGATTTACTAATCCTATAGATGGTGTAAGCTTAGCCCGGCCTCTAGACCTGCTCCAGATTTACTAATCCTATAGATGGTGTAAGCTTAGCCCGGCCTCTAGACCTGCTCCAGATTTACTAATCCTCTAGATGGTGTAAGCTTAGCCCGGCCTCTAGACCTGCTCCAGATTTACTAATCCTATAGATGGTGTAAGCTTAGCCCGGCCTCTAGACCTGCTCCAGATTTACTATTCCTATAGATGGTGTAAGCTTAGCCCAGCCTCTAGACCTGCTCGAGAGGTACTAATCCTATAGAAGGTGTAAGCTTAGCCCGGCTTCTAGACTTGCTCCAGATTTACTAATCCTATAGATGGTGTAAGCTTAGCCCGGCCTCTAGACCTGCTCCAGATTTACAAATCATATAGATGGTGTAAACTTAGCCTGGCCTCTAGACCT
This sequence comes from Bufo gargarizans, assembly GCF_014858855.1. Taxonomy (NCBI): domain Eukaryota; kingdom Metazoa; phylum Chordata; class Amphibia; order Anura; family Bufonidae; genus Bufo; species Bufo gargarizans. Next base: position 1,216,214 of record NC_058087.1, read on the forward strand.
GCTCCAGATGTACTAATCCTATAGATGGTGTAAGTTTATCTTGGCCTCTAAACCAGCTCCAGATTTACTAATCCTATAGAAGGTGTAAGCTTAGCCTGGCCTATAGACCTGCTCCAGATTTACTAATCCTATAGAAGGTGTAAGCTTAGCCCGGCCTCTAGCCCTACTCCAGATTTACAAATCCTATAGATGGTGTAAGCTTAGCCCGGCCTCTAGACCTGCTCCAGATGTACTAATCCTATAGACGGAGTAAGCTTAGCCCGGCCTCTAGACTTGCTCCAGATTTACTAATCCTATAGATGGTGTAAGCTTAGCCCGGCCTCTAGACCTGCTCCAGATTTACTAATCCTATAGAAGGTGTAAGTTTAGCCCAGCCTCCAGACCTGCTCCAGAATTACAAATCCTATAGATGGTGTAAGCTTAGCCCGGCCTCTAGACCTGCTCCAGATTTACAAATCCTATAGATGGTGTAAGCTTAGCCCAGCCTCTAGACCTGCTCGAGAGGTAGTAATCCTATAGAAGGTGTAAGCTTAGCCCGGCCTCTAGCCCTACTCCAGATTTACAAATCCTATAGAAGGTGTAAGCTTAGCCCGGCCTCTAGACCTGCTCCAGATTTACTATTCCTATAGATGGTGTAAGCTTAGCCCGGCCTCTAGACCTGCTCCAGATTTACTAATCCTATAGAAGGTGTAAGCTTAGCCCGGCCTCTAGCCCTACTCCAGATTTACAAATCCTATAGATGGTGTAAGCTTAGCCAAGCCTCTAGTCCTGGCCAGATTTACTAATCCTATAGATGATGTAAGCTTAGCCCGGCCTCTAGACCTGCTCAAGATTTACTAATCCTATAGATGGTGTAAGCTTAGCCCGGCCTCTAGACCTGCTCCAGATTTACAAATCCTATAGATGGTGTAAGCTTAGCCAAGCCTATAGTCCTGCTCCAGATTTACTAATCCTATAGACGGTGTAAGCTTAGCCCGGCCTCTAGACTTGCTCCAGATTTACTAATCCTATAGAAGGTGTAAGCTTAGCCCGGCCTCTAGCCCTACTCCAGATTTACAAATCCTATAGATGGTGTAAGCTTAGCCAAGCCTCTAGTCCTGCTCCAGATTTACTAATCCTATAGATGATGTAAGCTTAGCCCAGCATCTAGACCTGCTCCAGATTTACTAATCCTATAGATGGTGTAAGCTTAGCCCGGCCTCTAGACCTGCTCCAGATTTACAAATCCTATAGATGGTGTAAGCTTAGCCAAGCCTATAGTCCTGCTCCAGATTTACTAATCCTATAGATGATGTAAGCTTAGCCCGGCCTCTAGACCTGCTCCAGATTTACTAATCCTATAGATGGAGTAAGCTTAGCCCGGCCTCTAGACCTGCTCCAGATTTACTATTCCTATAGATGGTGTAAGCTTAGCCCGGCCTCTAGACCTGCTCCAGATTTACTAATCCTATAGATGGTGTAAGCTTAGCCCGGCCTCTGGACCTGCTCCAGATTTACTAATCATATAGATGGTGTAAGCTTAGCCTGGCCTCTAGACCTGCTCCAGATTTACTAATCCTATAGATGGTGTAAGCTTAGCCTGGCCTCTAGACCTGCTCCAGATTTACTAATCCTATAGATGGTGTAAGCTTAGCCCGGCCTCCAGACCCGCTCCAGATTTACTAATCCTATAGATGGTGTAAGCTTAGCCTGGCCTCTAGACCTGCTCCAGATTTACTAATCCTATAGACGGTGTAAGCTTAGCCTGGCCTCCAGACCTGCTCCAGATTTACTAATCCTATAGATGATGTAAGCTTAGCCCGGCCTCTAGACCTGCTCCAGATGTACTAATCCTATAGATGATGTAAGCTTAGCCCGGCCTCCAGACCTGCTCCAGATGTACTAATCCTATAGATGGTGTAAGCTTAGCCTGGCCTCTAGACCTGCTCCAGATTTACTAATCTTATAGATGGTGTAAGCTTAGCCCGGCCCTAGACCTGCTCCAGATTTACTAATCCTATAGATGGTGTAAGCTTAGCCCGGCCTCTAGACCTGCTCCAGATTTACTAATCCTATAGATGGTGTAAGCTTAGCCCGGCCTCTAGACCTGCTCCAGATTTACTAATCCTATAGATGGTGTAAGCTTAGCCCGGCCTCTAGACCTGCTCCAGATTTACTAATCCTATAGATGATGTAAGCTTAGCCCAGCCTCTAGACCTGCTCGAGAGGTACTAATCCTATAGAAGGTGTAAGCTTAGCCCGGCCTCTAGACCTGCTCCAGATTTACTAATCCTATAGATGGTGTAAACTTAGCCCGGCCTCTAGACCTGCTCCAGATGTACTAATCCTATAGATGGTGTAAGCTTAGCCCGGCCTCTAGACCTGCTCCAGATTTACTAATCCTATAGATGGTGTAAGCTTAGCCCGGCCTCTAGACCTGCTCCAGATTTACTAATCCTATAGATGGTGTAAGCTTAGCCCGGCCTCTAGACCTGCTCCAGATTTACTAATCCTCTAGATGGTGTAAGCTTAGCCCGGCCTCTAGACCTGCTCCAGATTTACTAATCCTATAGATGGTGTAAGCTTAGCCCGGCCTCTAGACCTGCTCCAGATTTACTATTCCTATAGATGGTGTAAGCTTAGCCCAGCCTCTAGACCTGCTCGAGAGGTACTAATCCTATAGAAGGTGTAAGCTTAGCCCGGCTTCTAGACTTGCTCCAGATTTACTATTCCTATAGATGGTGTAAGCTTAGCCCGGCCTCTAGACCTGCTCCAGATTTACTAATCCTATAGAAGGTGTAAGCTTAGCCCGGCCTCTAGCCCTACTCCAGATTTACAAATCCTATAGATGGTGTAAGCTTAGCCAAGCCTCTAGTCCTGCTCCAGATTTACTAATCCTATAGATGATGTAAGCTTAGCCCGGCCTCTAGACCTGCTCAAGATTTACTAATCCTATAGATGGTGTAAGCTTAGCCCGGCCTCTAGACCTGCTCCAGATTTACAAATCCTATAGATGGTGTAAGCTTAGCCAAGCCTATAGTCCTGCTCCAGATTTACTAATCCTATAGATGATGTAAGCTTAGCCCGGCCTCTAGACCTGCTCCAGATTTACTATTCTTATAGATGGTGTAAGCTTAGCTCGGCTTCTAGACCTGCTCCAGATTTACTAATCCTATAGACGGTGTAAGCTTAGCCCGGCCTCTAGACTTGCTCCAGATTTACTAATCCTATAGAAGGTGTAAGCTTAGCCCGGCCTCTAGCCCTACTCCAGATTTACAAATCCTATAGATGGTGTAAGCTTAGCCAAGCCTCTAGTCCTGCTCCAGATTTACTAATCCTATAGATGATGTAAGCTTAGCCCAGCATCTAGACCTGCTCCAGATTTACTAATCCTATAGATGGTGTAAGCTTAGCCCGGCCTCTAGACCTGCTCCAGATTTACAAATCCTATAGATGGTGTAAGCTTAGCCAAGCCTATAGTCCTGCTCCAGATTTACTAATCCTATAGATGATGTAAGCTTAGCCCGGCCTCTAGACCTGCTCCAGATTTACTAATCCTATAGATGGAGTAAGCTTAGCCCGGCCTCTAGACCTGCTCCAGATTTACTATTCCTATAGATGGTGTAAGCTTAGCCCGGCCTCTAGACCTGCTCCAGATTTACTAATCCTATAGATGGTGTAAGCTTAGCCCGGCCTCTGGACCTGCTCCAGATTTACTAATCATATAGATGGTGTAAGCTTAGCCTGGCCTCTAGACCTGCTCCAGATTTACTAATCCTATAGATGGTGTAAGCTTAGCCTGGCCTCTAGACCTGCTCCAGATTTACTAATCCTATAGATGGTGTAAGCTTAGCCCGGCCTCCAGACCCGCTCCAGATTTACTAATCCTATAGATGGTGTAAGCTTAGCCTGGCCTCTAGACCTGCTCCAGATTTACTAATCCTATAGACGGTGTAAGCTTAGCCCGGCCTCCAGACCTGCTCCAGATTTACTAATCCTATAGATGATGTAAGCTTAGCCCGGCCTCTAGACCTGCTCCAGATGTACTAATCCTATAGATGATGTAAGCTTAGCCCGGCCTCCAGACCTGCTCCAGATGTACTAATCCTATAGATGGTGTAAGCTTAGCCTGGCCTCTAGACCTGCTCCAGATTTACTAATCTTATAGATGGTGTAAGCTTAGCCCGGCCCTAGACCTGCTCCAGATTTACTAATCCTATAGATGGTGTAAGCTTAGCCCGGCCTCTAGACCTGCTCCAGATTTACTAATCCTATAGATGGTGTAAGCTTAGCCCGGCCTCTAGACCTGCTCCAGATTTACTAATCCTATAGATGGTGTAAGCTTAGCCCGGCCTCTAGACCTGCTCCAGATTTACTAATCCTATAGATGATGTAAGCTTAGCCCAGCCTCTAGACCTGCTCGAGAGGTACTAATCCTATAGAAGGTGTAAGCTTAGCCCGGCCTCTAGACCTGCTCCAGATTTACTAATCCTATAGATGGTGTAAACTTAGCCCGGCCTCTAGACCTGCTCCAGATGTACTAATCCTATAGATGGTGTAAGCTTAGCCCGGCCTCTAGACCTGCTCCAGATTTACTAATCCTATAGATGGTGTAAGCTTAGCCCGGCCTCTAGACCTGCTCCAGATTTACTAATCCTATAGATGGTGTAAGCTTAGCCCGGCCTCTAGACCTGCTCCAGATTTACTAATCCTCTAGATGGTGTAAGCTTAGCCCGGCCTCTAGACCTGCTCCAGATTTACTAATCCTATAGATGGTGTAAGCTTAGCCCGGCCTCTAGACCTGCTCCAGATTTACTATTCCTATAGATGGTGTAAGCTTAGCCCAGCCTCTAGACCTGCTCGAGAGGTACTAATCCTATAGAAGGTGTAAGCTTAGCCCGGCTTCTAGACTTGCTCCAGATTTACTAATCCTATAGATGGTGTAAGCTTAGCCCGGCCTCTAGACCTGCTCCAGATTTACAAATCATATAGATGGTGTAAACTTAGCCTGGCCTCTAGACCTGCTCCAGATGTACTAATACTATAGATGGTGTAAGTTTATCTTGGCCTCTAAACCAGCTCTAGATTTACTAATCCTATAGAAGGTGTAAGCTTAGCCTGGCCTATAGACCTGCTCCAGATTTACTAATCCTATAGAAGGTGTAAGCTTAGCCCGGCCTCTAGCCCTACTCCAGATTTACAAATCCTATAGATGGTGTAAGCTTAGCCCGGCCTCTAGACCTGCTCCAGATGTACTAATCCTATAGACGGAGTAAGCTTAGCCCGGCCTCTAGACTTGCTCCAGATTTACTAATCCTATAGATGGTGTAAGCTTAGCCCGGCCTCTAGACCTGCTCCAGATTTACTAATCCTATAGAAGGTGTAAGTTTAGCCCAGCCTCCAGACCTGCTCCAGAATTACAAATCCTATAGATGGTGTAAGCTTAGCCCGGCCTCTAGACCTGCTCCAGATTTACAAATCCTATAGATGGTGTAAGCTTAGCCCAGCCCCTAGACCTGCTCGAGAGGTACTAATCCTATAGAAGGTGTAAGCTTAGCCCGGCCTCTAGCCCTACTCCAGATTTACAAATCCTATAGAAGGTGTAAGCTTAGCCCGGCCTCTAGACCTGCTCCAGATTTACTATTCCTATAGATGGTGTAAGCTTAGCCCGGCCTCTAGACCTGCTCCAGATTTACTAATCCTATAGAAGGTGTAAGCTTAGCCCGGCCTCTAGCCCTACTCCAGATTTACAAATCCTATAGATGGTGTAAGCTTAGCCAAGCCTCTTGTCCTGCTCCAGATTTACTAATCCTATAGATGATGTAAGCTTAGCCCGGCCTCTAGACCTGCTCAAGATTTACTAATCCTATAGATGGTGTAAGCTTAGCCCGGCCTCTAGACCTGCTCCAGATTTACAAATCCTATAGATGGTGTAAGCTTAGCCAAGCCTATAGTCCTGCTCCAGATTTACTAATCCTATAGATGATGTAAGCTTAGCCCGGCCTCTAGACCTGCTCCAGATTTACTATTCTTATAGATGGTGTAAGCTTAGCCCGGCTTCTAGACCTGCTCCAGATTTACTAATCCTATAGACGGTGTAAGCTTAGCCCGGCCTCTAGACTTGCTCCAGATTTACTAATCCTATAGAAGGTGTAAGCTTAGCCCGGCCTCTAGCCCTACTCCAGATTTACAAATCCTATAGATGGTGTAAGCTTAGCCAAGCCTCTAGTCCTGCTCCAGATTTACTAATCCTATAGATGATGTAAGCTTAGCCCAGCATCTAGACCTGCTCCAGATTTACTAATCCTATAGATGGTGTAAGCTTAGCCCGGCCTCTAGACCTGCTCCAGATTTACAAATCCTATAGATGGTGTAAGCTTAGCCAAGCCTATAGTCCTGCTCCAGATTTACTAATCCTATAGATGATGTAAGCTTAGCCCGGCCTCTAGACCTGCTCCAGATTTACTAATCCTATAGATGGAGTAAGCTTAGCCCGGCCTCTAGACCTGCTCCAGATTTACTATTCCTATAGATGGTGTAAGCTTAGCCCGGCCTCTAGACCTGCTCCAGATTTACTAATCCTATAGATGGTGTAAGCTTAGCCCGGCCTCTGGACCTGCTCCAGATTTACTAATCATATAGATGGTGTAAGCTTAGCCTGGCCTCTAGACCTGCTCCAGATTTACTAATCCTATAGATGGTGTAAGCTTAGCCTGGCCTCTAGACCTGCTCCCAATTTACTAATCCTATAGACGGTGTAAGCTTAGCCTGGCCTCCAGACCTGCTCCAGATTTACTAATCCTATAGACGGTGTAAGCTTAGCCCAGCATCTAGACCTGCTCCAGATTTACTAATCCTCTAGATGGTGTAAGCTTAGCCCGGCCTCTAGACCTGCTCCAGATTTACTAATCCTCTAGATGGTGTAAGCTTAGCCCGGCCTCCAGACCTGCTCCAGATTTACTAATCCTATAGATGATGTAAGCTTAGCCCAGCATCTAGACCTGCTCCAGATTTACTAATCCTATAGACGGTATAAGCTTAGCCCGGCCTCTAGACCTGCTCCAGATTTACTAATCCTATAGATGGTGTAAGCTTAGCCCAGCATCTAGACCTGCTCCAGATGTACTAATCCTATAGATGGTGTAAGCTTAGACCGGCCTCTAGACCTGCTCCAGATTTACTAATCCTATAGATGGTGTAAACTTAGCCCGGCCTCTAGACCTGCTCCAGATGTACTAATCCTATAGACGGTGTAAGCTTAGCCAAGCCTATAGTCCTGCTCCAGATGTACTAATCCTATAGATGGTGTAAGCTTAGCCCGGCCTCTAGACCTGCTCCAGATTTACTAATCCTATAGATGGTGTAAGCTTAGCCCGGCCTCTAGACTTGCTCCAGATTTACTAATCCTATAGATGGTGTAAGCTTAGCCCGGCCTCTAGACCTGCTCCAGATTTACTAATCCTCTAGATGGTGTAAGCTTAGCCCGGCCTCTAGACCTGCTCCAGATTTACTAATCCTATAGATGGTGTAAGCTTAGCCCGGCCTCTAGACCTGCTCCAGATTTACTATTCCTATAGATGGTGTAAGCTTAGCCCAGCCTCTAGACCTGCTCGAGAGGTACTAATCCTATAGAAGGTGTAAGCTTAGCCCGGCTTCTAGACTTGCTCCAGATTTACTAATCCTATAGATGGTGTAAGCTTAGCCCGGCCTCTAGACCTGCTCCAGATTTACAAATCATATAGATGGTGTAAACTTAGCCTGGCCTCTAGACCTGCTCCAGATGTACTAATCCTATAGATGGTGTAAGTTTATCTTGGCCTCTAAACCAGCTCCAGATTTACTAATCCTATAGAAGGTGTAAGCTTAGCCTGGCCTATAGACCTGCTCCAGATTTACTAATCCTATAGAAGGTGTAAGCTTAGCCCGGCCTCTAGCCCTACTCCAGATTTACAAATCCTATAGATGGTGTAAGCTTAGCCCGGCCTCTAGACCTGCTCCAGATGTACTAATCCTATAGACGGAGTAAGCTTAGCCCGGCCTCTAGACTTGCTCCAGATTTACTAATCCTATAGATGGTGTAAGCTTAGCCCGGCCTCTAGACCTGCTCCAGATTTACTAATCCTATAGAAGGTGTAAGTTTAGCCCAGCCTCCAGACCTGCTCCAGAATTACAAATCCTATAGATGGTGTAAGCTTAGCCCTGCCTCTAGACCTGCTCCAGATTTACAAATCCTATAGATGGTGTAAGCTTAGCCCAGCCTCTAGACCTGCTCGAGAGGTACTAATCCTATAGAAGGTGTAAGCTTAGCCCGGCCTCTAGCCCTACTCCAGATTTACAAATCCTATAGAAGGTGTAAGCTTAGCCCGGCCTCTAGACCTGCTCCAGATTTACTATTCCTATAGATGGTGTAAGCTTAGCCCGGCCTCTAGACCTGCTCCAGATTTACTAATCCTATAGAAGGTGTAAGCTTAGCCCGGCCTCTAGCCCTACTCCAGATTTACAAATCCTATAGATGGTGTAAGCTTAGCCAAGCCTCTAGTCCTGGCCAGATTTATTAATCCTATAGATGATGTAAGCTTAGCCCGGCCTCTAGACCTGCTCAAGATTTACTAATCCTATAGATGGTGTAAGCTTAGCCCGGCCTCTAGACCTGCTCCAGATTTACAAATCCTATAGATGGTGTAAGCTTAGCCAAGCCTATAGTCCTGCTCCAGATTTACTAATCCTATAGACGGTGTAAGCTTAGCCCGGCCTCTAGACTTGCTCCAGATTTACTAATCCTATAGAAGGTGTAAGCTTAGCCCGGCCTCTAGCCCTACTCCAGATTTACAAATCCTATAGATGGTGTAAGCTTAGCCAAGCCTCTAGTCCTGCTCCAGATTTACTAATCCTATAGATGATGTAAGCTTAGCCCAGCATCTAGACCTGCTCCAGATTTACTAATCCTATAGATGGTGTAAGCTTAGCCCGGCCTCTAGACCTGCTCCAGATTTACAAATCCTATAGATGGTGTAAGCTTAGCCAAGCCTATAGTCCTGCTCCAGATTTACTAATCCTATAGATGATGTAAGCTTAGCCCGGCCTCTAGACCTGCTCCAGATTTACTAATCCTATAGATGGAGTAAGCTTAGCCCGGCCTCTAGACCTGCTCCAGATTTACTATTCCTATAGATGGTGTAAGCTTAGCCCGGCCTCTAGACCTGCTCCAGATTTACTAATCCTATAGATGGTGTAAGCTTAGCCCGGCCTCTGGACCTGCTCCAGATTTACTAATCATATAGATGGTGTAAGCTTAGCCTGGCCTCTAGACCTGCTCCAGATTTACTAATCCTATAGATGGTGTAAGCTTAGCCTGGCCTCTAGACCTGCTCCAGATTTACTAATCCTATAGATGGTGTAAGCTTAGCCCGGCCTCCAGACCCGCTCCAGATTTACTAATCCTATAGATGGTGTAAGCTTAGCCTGGCCTCTAGACCTGCTCCAGATTTACTAATCCTATAGACGGTGTAAGCTTAGCCTGGCCTCCAGACCTGCTCCAGATTTACTAATCCTATAGATGATGTAAGCTTAGCCCGGCCTCTAGACCTGCTCCAGATGTACTAATCCTATAGATGATGTAAGCTTAGCCCGGCCTCCAGACCTGCTCCAGATGTACTAATCCTATAGATGGTGTAAGCTTAGCCTGGCCTCTAGACCTGCTCCAGATTTACTAATCTTATAGATGGTGTAAGCTTAGCCCGGCCCTAGACCTGCTCCAGATTTACTAATCCTATAGATGGTGTAAGCTTAGCCCGGCCTCTAGACCTGCTCCAGATTTACTAATCCTATAGATGGTGTAAGCTTAGCCCGGCCTCTAGACCTGCTCCAGATTTACTAATCCTATAGATGGTGTAAGCTTAGCCCGGCCTCTAGACCTGCTCCAGATTTACTAATCCTATAGATGATGTAAGCTTAGCCCAGCCTCTAGACCTGCTCGAGAGGTACTAATCCTATAGAAGGTGTAAGCTTAGCCCGGCCTCTAGACCTGCTCCAGATTTACTAATCCTATAGATGGTGTAAACTTAGCCCGGCCTCTAGACCTGCTCCAGATGTACTAATCCTATAGATGGTGTAAGCTTAGCCCGGCCTCTAGACCTGCTCCAGATTTACTAATCCTATAGATGGTGTAAGCTTAGCCCGGCCTCTAGACCTGCTCCAGATTTACTAATCCTATAGATGGTGTAAGCTTAGCCCGGCCTCTAGACCTGCTCCAGATTTACTAATCCTCTAGATGGTGTAAGCTTAGCCCGGCCTCTAGACCTGCTCCAGATTTACTAATCCTATAGATGGTGTAAGCTTAGCCCGGCCTCTAGACCTGCTCCAGATTTACTATTCCTATAGATGGTGTAAGCTTAGCCCAGCCTCTAGACCTGCTCGAGAGGTACTAATCCTATAGAAGGTGTAAGCTTAGCCCGGCTTCTAGACTTGCTCCAGATTTACTATTCCTATAGATGGTGTAAGCTTAGCCCGGCCTCTAGACCTGCTCCAGATTTACTAATCCTATAGAAGGTGTAAGCTTAGCCCGGCCTCTAGCCCTACTCCAGATTTACAAATCCTATAGATGGTGTAAGCTTAGCCAAGCCTCTAGTCCTGCTCCAGATTTACTAATCCTATAGATGATGTAAGCTTAGCCCGGCCTCTAGACCTGCTCAAGATTTACTAATCCTATAGATGGTGTAAGCTTAGCCCGGCCTCTAGACCTGCTCCAGATTTACAAATCCTATAGATGGTGTAAGCTTAGCCAAGCCTATAGTCCTGCTCCAGATTTACTAATCCTATAGATGATGTAAGCTTAGCCCGGCCTCTAGACCTGCTCCAGATTTACTATTCTTATAGATGGTGTAAGCTTAGCTCGGCTTCTAGACCTGCTCCAGATTTACTAATCCTATAGACGGTGTAAGCTTAGCCCGGCCTCTAGACTTGCTCCAGATTTACTAATCCTATAGAAGGTGTAAGCTTAGCCCGGCCTCTAGCCCTACTCCAGATTTACAAATCCTATAGATGGTGTAAGCTTAGCCAAGCCTCTAGTCCTGCTCCAGATTTACTAATCCTATAGATGATGTAAGCTTAGCCCAGCATCTAGACCTGCTCCAGATTTACTAATCCTATAGATGGTGTAAGCTTAGCCCGGCCTCTAGACCTGCTCCAGATTTACAAATCCTATAGATGGTGTAAGCTTAGCCAAGCCTATAGTCCTGCTCCAGATTTACTAATCCTATAGATGATGTAAGCTTAGCCCGGCCTCTAGACCTGCTCCAGATTTACTAATCCTATAGATGGAGTAAGCTTAGCCCGGCCTCTAGACCTGCTCCAGATTTACTATTCCTATAGATGGTGTAAGCTTAGCCCGGCCTCTAGACCTGCTCCAGATTTACTAATCCTATAGATGGTGTAAGCTTAGCCCGGCCTCTGGACCTGCTCCAGATTTACTAATCATATAGATGGTGTAAGCTTAGCCTGGCCTCTAGACCTGCTCCAGATTTACTAATCCTATAGATGGTGTAAGCTTAGCCTGGCCTCTAGACCTGCTCCAGATTTACTAATCCTATAGATGGTGTAAGCTTAGCCCGGCCTCCAGACCTGCCCCAGATTTACTAATCCTATAGATGGTGTAAGCTTAGCCCAGTCTCTAGACCTGGTGCAGATTTACTAATCCTATAGATGGTGTAAGCTTAGCCCGGCCTCTAGACCTGCTCCAGATGTACTAATCCTATAGATGATGTAAGCTTAGCCCGGCCTCCAGACCTGCTCCAGATGTACTAATCCTATAGATGGTGTAAGCTTAGCCTGGCCTCTAGACCTGCTCCAGATTTACTAATCTTATAGATGGTGTAAGCTTAGCCCGGCCCTAGACCTGCTCCAGATTTACTAATCCTATAGATGGTGTAAGCTTAGCCCGGCCTCTAGACCTGCTCCAGATTTACTAATCCTATAGATGGTGTAAGCTTAGCCCGGCCTCTAGACCTGCTCCAGATTTACTAATCCTATAGATGGTGTAAGCTTAGCCCGGCCTCTAGACCTGCTCCAGATTTACTAATCCTATAGATGATGTAAGCTTAGCCCAGCCTCTAGACCTGCTCGAGAGGTACTAATCCTATAGAAGGTGTAAGCTTAGCCCGGCCTCTAGACCTGCTCCAGATTTACTAATCCTATAGATGGTGTAAACTTAGCCCGGCCTCTAGACCTGCTCCAGATGTACTAATCCTATAGATGGTGTAAGCTTAGCCCGGCCTCTAGACCTGCTCCAGATTTACTAATCCTATAGATGGTGTAAGCTTAGCCCGGCCTCTAGACCTGCTCCAGATTTACTAATCCTACAGATGGTGTAAGCTTAGCCCGGCCTCTAGACCTGCTCCAGATTTACTAATCCTCTAGATGGTGTAAGCTTAGCCCGGCCTCTAGACCTGCTCCAGATTTACTAATCCTATAGATGGTGTAAGCTTAGCCCGGCCTCTAGACCTGCTCCAGATTTACTATTCCTATAGATGGTGTAAGCTTAGCCCAGCCTCTAGACCTGCTCGAGAGGTACTAATCCTATAGAAGGTGTAAGCTTAGCCCGGCTTCTAGACTTGCTCCAGATTTACTAATCCTATAGATGGTGTAAGCTTAGCCCGGCCTCTAGACCTGCTCCAGATTTACAAATCATATAGATGGTGTAAACTTAGCCTGGCCTCTAGACCTGCTCCAGATGTACTAATCCTATAGATGGTGTAAGTTTATCTTGGCCTCTAAACCAGCTCCAGATTTACTAATCCTATAGAAGGTGTAAGCTTAGCCTGGCCTATAGACCTGCTCCAGATTTACTAATCCTATAGAAGGTGTAAGCTTAGCCCGGCCTCTAGCCCTACTCCAGATTTACAAATCCTATAGATGGTGTAAGCTTAGCCCGGCCTCTAGACCTGCTCCAGATGTACTAATCCTATAGACGGAGTAAGCTTAGCCCGGCCTCTAGACTTGCTCCAGATTTACTAATCCTATAGATGGTGTAAGCTTAGCCCGGCCTCTAGACCTGCTCCAGATTTACTAATCCTATAGAAGGTGTAAGTTTAGCCCAGCCTCTAGACCTGCTCGAGAGGTACTAATCCTATAGAAGGTGTAAGCTTAGCCCGGCTTCTAGACTTGCTCCAGATTTACTAATCCTATAGATGGTGTAAGCTTAGCCCGGCCTCTAGACCTGCTCCAGATTTACAAATCATATAGATGGTGTAAACTTAGCCTGGCCTCTAGACCTGCTCCAGATGTACTAATCCTATAGATGGTGTAAGTTTATCTTGGCCTCTAAACCAGCTCCAGATTTACTAATCCTATAGAAGGTGTAAGCTTAGCCTGGCCTATAGACCTGCTCCAGATTTACTAATCCTATAGAAGGTGTAAGCTTAGCCCGGCCTCTAGCCCTACTCCAGATTTACAAATCCTATAGATGGTGTAAGCTTAGCCCGGCCTCTAGACCTGCTCCAGATGTACTAATCCTATAGACGGAGTAAGCTTAGCCCGGCCTCTAGACTTGCTCCAGATTTACTAATCCTATAGATGGTGTAAGCTTAGCCCAGCCTCTAGACCTGCTCGAGAGGTACTAATCCTATAGAAGGTGTAAGCTTAGCCCGGCCTCTAGCCCTACTCCAGATTTACAAATCCTATAGAAGGTGTAAGCTTAGCCCGGCCTCTAGACCTGCTCCAGATTTACTATTCCTATAGATGGTGTAAGCTTAGCCCGGCCTCTAGACCTGCTCCAGATTTACTAATCCTATAGAAGGTGTAAGCTTAGCCCGGCCTCTAGCCCTACTCCAGATTTACAAATCCTATAGATGGTGTAAGCTTAGCCAAGCCTCTTGTCCTGCTCCAGATTTACTAATCCTATAGATGATGTAAGCTTAGCCCGGCCTCTAGACCTGCTCAAGATTTACTAATCCTATAGATGGTGTAAGCTTAGCCCGGCCTCTAGACCTGCTCCAGATTTACAAATCCTATAGATGGTGTAAGCTTAGCCAAGCCTATAGTCCTGCTCCAGATTTACTAATCCTATAGATGATGTAAGCTTAGCCCGGCCTCTAGACCTGCTCCAGATTTACTATTCTTATAGATGGTGTAAGCTTAGCCCGGCTTCTAGACCTGCTCCAGATTTACTAATCCTATAGACGGTGTAAGCTTAGCCCGGCCTCTAGACTTGCTCCAGATTTACTAATCCTATAGAAGGTGTAAGCTTAGCCCGGCCTCTAGCCCTACTCCAGATTTACAAATCCTATAGATGGTGTAAGCTTAGCCAAGCCTCTAGTCCTGCTCCAGATTTACTAATCCTATAGATGATGTAAGCTTAGCCCAGCATCTAGACCTGCTCCAGATTTACTAATCCTATAGATGGTGTAAGCTTAGCCCGGCCTCTAGACCTGCTCCAGATTTACAAATCCTATAGATGGTGTAAGCTTAGCCAAGCCTATAGTCCTGCTCCAGATTTACTAATCCTATAGATGATGTAAGCTTAGCCCGGCCTCTAGACCTGCTCCAGATTTACTAATCCTATAGATGGAGTAAGCTTAGCCCGGCCTCTAGACCTGCTCCAGATTTACTATTCCTATAGATGGTGTAAGCTTAGCCCGGCCTCTAGACCTGCTCCAGATTTACTAATCCTATAGATGGTGTAAGCTTAGCCCGGCCTCTGGACCTGCTCCAGATTTACTAATCATATAGATGGTGTAAGCTTAGCCTGGCCTCTAGACCTGCTCCAGATTTACTAATCCTATAGATGGTGTAAGCTTAGCCCGGCCTCTAGACCTGCTCCCAATTTACTAATCCTATAGACGGTGTAAGCTTAGCCTGGCCTCCAGACCTGCTCCAGATTTACTAATCCTATAGACGGTGTAAGCTTAGCCCAGCATCTAGACCTGCTCCAGATTTACTAATCCTCTAGATGGTGTAAGCTTAGCCCGGCCTCTAGACCTGCTCCAGATTTACTAATCCTCTAGATGGTGTAAGCTTAGCCCGGCCTCCAGACCTGCTCCAGATTTACTAATCCTATAGATGATGTAAGCTTAGCCCAGCATCTAGACCTGCTCCAGATTTACTAATCCTATAGACGGTATAAGCTTAGCCCGGCCTCTAGACCTGCTCCAGATTTACTAATCCTATAGATGGTGTAAGCTTAGCCCAGCATCTAGACCTGCTCCAGATGTACTAATCCTATAGATGGTGTAAGCTTAGCCCGGCCTCTAGACCTGCTCCAGATTTACTAATCCTATAGATGGTGTAAACTTAGCCTGGCCTCCAGACCTGCTCGAGAGGTACTAATCCTATAGATGGTGTAAGCTTAGCCCGGCCTCTAGACCTGCTCCAGATGTACTAATCCTATAGATGGTGTAAGCTTAGCCTGGCCTCTAAACCTGCTCCAGATTTACTAATCTTATAGATGATGTAAGCTTAGCCCGGCCTCTAGACCTGCTCCAGATTTACTAATCCTATAGATGGTGTAAGCTTAGCCCAGCCTCTAGAACTGCTCCAGATTTACTAATCCTATAGATAGTGTAAGTTTATCTTGGCCTCTAAAACAGCTCCAGATTTACTAATCCTATAAATTGCATAAGCTTAGCCCGACTTCTAGACCTGCCCCAGATTTACTATTCCTATAGAAGGTGTAAGCTTAGCCAAGCCTCTAGTCCTGCTCCAGATTGAATAATGCTGTAAATGATATACACTGTGGTAATGGTAGACTGAATGCCTAGAGGCTGGATGTAATACACTGTGGTAATGGTAGATTACATGGCTAGAGGCTGGATGTTATACACTGTGGTAATGGTAGACTGTATGGCTAGAGGATGGATGTTATACACTGTGGTAATGGCAGACTGCACGGCTAGAGGCTGCATGTTATACACTGTGGTAATGGTAGACTGCACGGCTAGAGGCTGGATGTTATACACTGTGGTAATGGTAGACTGCACGGCTAGAGGCTGGATGTTATACACTGTGGTAATGGTAGACTGCACGGCTAGAGGATGGATGTTATATACTGTGGTAATGGTAGACTGCATGGCTAGAGGCTGGATGTTATACACTGTGGTAATGGTAGACTGCACGGCTAGAGGCTGGATGTTATACACTGTGGTAATGGTAGACTGTATGGCTAGAGGCTGGATGTTATACACTATGGTAATGGCAGACTGCACGGCTAGAGGCTGGATGTTATACACTGTGGTAATGGTAGACTGCATGGCTAGAGGCTGGACTTTTTTTTATTAAAATATAAATAAATAACTTACATAATGGAAAACGTATCCAAACATAGCAATAAACCAAACAAGTAACATAACACAGAGTCTAGCAAAAATACTATTCCCTTACCCGACCAGTCTCCCACCCCAAAACCCCCTATTTTACCTATTTACATATTAAAATGCTTACATGCTCATCTAAAATCCATTTATACAAAACATATATACAAATGTAATAAATTATATGCCGGCCGTATATAAAAAACTAATATACAAAACACAAGCAGAAACCTTAACTTAAATACTAACTATTAAACCCTTCACCGACCCCCACTGCAAACAGACAAACTGATCCCCCTCAAAGTTCAAAGGGAAAAGAAAACCCTGAGCTCTGTCAGTCCGTAAGTTCATCCCCAGTTGGACTGGGGTCGACCAGTTTGTATCACACACAAATTATTTTTTTATATATATATTTTCCTTTTATTATTATTTTTTTTTATATATATATATCCCCCCCCCCTTATATACACATATATACATATATCCCCCCTCCTCCCCCCACCCCCCCCACTCCCAACCTAACTAAGCCCCACTACACCTCTACTAATATAATACAACATAACATAATATAATATGATATAATACGGTACAAATTAACTACTTTCCAAAATCTACAACACCGAACACTCCCCACAACTTGTCGGCTATGGTTCAGTAGCCCGTAAGCCTTTTCATCCTATTCTTATACAAAACAAAACAAAAACTCTAACTGTGTCTTCTAGATCAGCCCACCACCAGGACAAGGAGTATTACTCAGTCAGGGAACCCCAAAACATGAGCCCCTCCACAGGCGAGAGGCCTTGGGATCCCCCCACTTTTCATACTCCAGAGCGCACCTTCACCAGGTCACCCATTATGTTCCTATGTACCGTTTCCATTGGGAGGATTTTACGACTCGTCGACACTAGACACCGTGCACACCAGATGTGATGCCTAACCACTGCACTAACTAAAAATAAAGTGCGACGGTCCCTCCCACCAAGGTCTTTGAATGTGCCATAGGCCCATTCCGCATAAGACAAGGCGGCCAGCCTGCGCCAACCGATTGAAGCCCACACCATTTTGTACACCTCTATATTAAAGGGACAGTGAAGCAGGAAGTGGTCTATGCTTTCTAGCACGCTCCCACACTCCTCGCGGGGACAACCCCTTTCCTCGGAGTTCCTGCACTTCATATTATCCCTTACATATAGCTTTCCATGAAAGCAGCGCCAAGTCACATCCCAAACCTTCTTAGGGATCCTTTCTGAATTAAGCAAAAGTAGCCCACCCTCCAGATCCTGACTTGGGCAATCCTTCAAGGCCAGCGGCGCCTGGAAGAAAGAAGACAGGACCCCATGTCAAGGGAACCCCTCGACATGGTCTCCATCTCAGTCCTTCTCAGGCCCCACCACCTTATGATCTTCAGAACCGGAGCAACGTAAGCCGGGAGATGTCCATGTGACGCACGCAGGTCTTTCACGCGCCCTCCTGTCCCCCATTCCTGGATGAAGGGCCGGAACCATTCCCTACAGGAAATTACCCACAAGGGAGCCCTCTCTTTCCAGAGGTTTGCAATGTTTATTTTCAAGAAGGTATTTCTTAAAAATACCACTGGGTTGACCATATCCAACCGCCTAGTCACCTTGTGTGGTAAGTCACCTCTCTCCAGATTAGGTTCAGCCTATTTCCCCATAACATCTGGAAAAAGAGGCTGTAGACCGTTGCCCAGAGAGAGCCCGGCAAGACACAGACACTGCTCAGATATAAAAGCACAGGAATCAGGTAAGCATTGCACAAGTGAACCCTTTCCCTGAGGGATAAAGACCACCTCTTCCAGCGGTCCACCTTTTGGGCGACATCTTTCAGTCTACCCTCCCAATTTTGTTGATGATAATCCTCATCTTGGCCAAAGTTGATGCCC
Organism: Bufo gargarizans; assembly: GCF_014858855.1. Taxonomy (NCBI): domain Eukaryota; kingdom Metazoa; phylum Chordata; class Amphibia; order Anura; family Bufonidae; genus Bufo; species Bufo gargarizans. The sequence goes on from NC_058087.1 coordinate 1,234,397, forward strand.
AAGATCTTTACTGATTTCTGGGGTTCTGGAAGAGTGCCCTGGAGATCGAAGACAGGATCCCCTTCCCCCAGCCAGAGAGTCTCACATTTGTCCTGGTTAATCTGGGACCCGGAAACTTCTGAATAGTGATTCACCTCCGACATCACCCATCCCACCTCCTCTTCCGAAGAGGTAAAAATAGAGACATCATCAGCGTACGCTACCACCTTCAGAGATGGCCCCCCCACCGCCAGTTCCATCCTCACCCCCGCCAACGGTCCACGATCTACTCTTCTGATGAAAGGATCGATTGCAAACACGTACAGCAGAGGGCTTAAAGGACATCCCTGGTGGACACCGGAAGCCACCTCAAAAGGATGACCCAGCCAACCATTAACCAACGGGAAACTCTCGGCCCCTTTGTACAAGGTTTTTAGCCAATCTACAAACCTCCCGGGTAGACCATACCACAAGAGGACAGACAACAGGTATTCGTGATTCACTCGGTCAAAAGCCTTAGCCTGATCCAGGGATAACAAAAGCCCCTTCCAAAGACCAGCCCTGCCCCGTTCCACGGCCTCCCGGACACTGAGAACGGCGCTAAAAGCGCTCCGCCCGGGAACTGAACAATGCTGGGACCCCGAAAGGAGCTTCGGCGCAAATTTCGCCAGTCTGCAGAAGAGTATCTTTACCAAAATCTTTCTGTCCACGTTGAGAAGCGATATGGGTCTCCAATTCTCAATGCGAGATCCCTACCCTTTGTCAGAAGAATCAGGGCGGACTTTCCCATTCACCTTGGCAGAGTGCCCGAGGAAAGACACTCATTATAGACCTCGGTCAAGAGAGGAACTAATTGTTCCCTAAAAGTCTTATACCATTCGGATGTTAAGCCATCCGGACCTGGTGATTTTTTGGGGCCTAAGCCCATCAATGTTCGGTCTCAGTTCCTCTTGCCGGATAGGTTCTGTCAAAATATCAAGAGAGGGGTCCATTCCCGCCCCAGGAATCGCCCCAGCCAAGCAAGCTGAAAGACTGTGCCGATTTAGTTCTTTCCTACCCAAGAGGTGAGAGTAGAAGGACCTGACGACCTCCAGGATCCCTGATTTGGACCTATTCAGGGAGCCTGTACTCTCAATCAGGCCCATCACTAGTTTACTTCTTACTGCCATCTTACAGTTCCCGTAAGGGTCGGGCGAGCGGTATTTCCCCAAATCCCTCTCGGCAACCAAAGAGGCTTACCTATCATACTGACGCCTCTTGAGCAAGGATTTTACACGAGACTTATCCTCGCGGCTATCTCCCGTCGACACAAGTCTTTCAAGTTTCTTCCTCAGTTCCTGGTACAGACGGTATCTGTCCCAGCTCCTGAGGTTAGAGAGCTTTCGGAAAAACCTTGCCATCCTTTTTTTAAACATCTCCCACCACTCCGACTTACTGTTGCATATGTCCACCAAAGGTTCCTGGCTCTGAAGGAAATCCTCAAAGGATTGTCTTACCATCGCTTCTTCCAGGAGAGACAAATTCAACTTCCATATTCCTTTTCCCATGCGGGGAGTCTCTGTAACATTCAGAGAGAAACTAATTAAACAGTGATCGGAGAATTCCACTTCCTCAGCTTGTAAAGCCGAAGAAACAGCTTCCTCCTTCAAATAAAACCTATCTATTCTAGACCTACGATTCTACTCAAGACGACGCCATCAGCATCCAGCCCATCCAGCCCACCTCTGGAGACCCCCCTATCACAGGCTCTAGTCACATTGTTAAAGTCTCCTCCAAAGATCACTTGTCGGCTGGTAAAAAGAAAAGGCTTAATCCTCATAAGAAGACATTTACGGTCCCACCTACTTTGTGGTCCATAGATGTTGATTAATCTTAATTCTTGTCTTCCCATGAGGACATCTAGAATCAGGCACCTTCCCATTTCCAACTCGATAATCCTCCTGCATTCTACTCTTAAAAAGGACCGCCACCCCGCTACGTGGCTCGGCCGCAAGAGACCAGAATGACGGACCGAGCCGTCATTCCTGCTTGGCTTTCGCCAGCAACTCAACACTTGTTAACCAGGTCTCTTGCAAAAATAAAATATCAGCATCAATATGGCTGAAAAAAATCAAAGGCCATAAAACGGGCCACGTCTGACTTAATGCTAGCAACATTAATACTTGCTAGCGTCAACAGGGTGAGTTCCGCCATCATACATGATCGAGTTGGATAGCTTTCTTTTCCCCCCCTCCACCACCACTCTCCTCATTATTATCTCCTGATCCTTCATTTTCCTTTTGCCTTTTCAGACACACTGATACATCCATACCGTTCTGTTTGCCCACGGAATCAGGCTTAGCTCCCCCCCTCCAGAAGAAGGAGGGCAGGGCCCGGCAACCTGCGAGGAGGCCTTTGCGCTCTCTGGTACCACGTCCTCCTCCTCCCCAACTGGAGTTGGGGGATCCTCGTCAAGGACCTGATACCAGTTGGAGAGATCCACAGGAGGGGCCCCGACTAATTCTTCCTCTGGCATCTGGTCAAGGGTGAGTGGGACAGATGAATCCCACTCCAGAGAGGGCTTGCGACCCTCTCCTTTCTTTTTCCTCCTGCTCCATTTGTTCCTCCTATCCCTCAACCACATCCTGTAATCCTCATCCATGCTTTCGCCATACGAGGATGCGGATGTAGCAGAGGGGTTGGCTTCCTCAGGCTGAACCCCAGGTCCTCCCTCCTCATCGCTGTACCCTGGGTCGCTACAACCTGGATCCCCAGCTAAAAGGCCTGACAGAGAATCAACTAAGGGACCAGCTGCCGCCTGCTCCCTATCCCTACGGCGTTTTTCTTGCCGTTTAATCTTGGAAGGCCTTAAGTTCTTAACTGTACCCTGTCTGCTTCTTCCAGTGCCGGTATCACCGACACTCGTCCCTTCACCAACCGGCCCAGTCCTGGCAGCAGGCCCTTCTTCAACAACAGACCCAGCTTCATGGCTAGCATCCGCTTGAGTCCGGGCCCGGCCCTGAGCCTTGTTGGAAAAGGCAAGCGGACAACGACTGAAGGGATGACCCAGGTCCCCGCACAGGTTACACCGAATCCGCCTACAGGATGCGGCAAGATGGCCAATGTCCCCACACTTTGCACACTTGCGAACGTCGCATTGTGCGCTAAAGTGGGTGGGACTACCACACCTATAGCAGACCTTCGGCTGTCCCTGATAGAAAACCATAATTCTATCTCTACCCAAGAAAGCAGAGGAGGGGATATGAGCAACTGAGTTGCCCTGTGCCCTCAGCTTTACGCTGAAGGTCCAGGCACCTGACCAGATGCCGTGATCATCCAAAACTTTGGCGGGGAATTGTCCAACCTCGCCATAACGACTGAGCCATGTCATAATGTCCACGCTAGAAAGTGATTTGTTACAGGTTAATACTGTGACAACCACCCGCCAATCCTGTCGTACTATGCCACAGTTGCCATACAGGTCTCCACTAGAGACTCCTGGAGGCGAATGCACTGTGAGCACAGAAGACGTTTAAGATTGGTTGGTGTGCCCAGACCGGATGCAATCACGATTGGATGTACAATCGGTAAATAAAATTACTGATTTCACGCTGGAAATCACATTAATTTGCTGCCACCACTCTTCTTATTGAATCGGGGCGAAGAGACCCCGGCTAGCTAATCCTAAAGGGCGAAACGGTTATTTGCAACCTAGCTAGTACATTAACAATGTATAAAAATAACACAATTTGGTAGGATGTCTTCTGAGGACAGTTCTTAGCATAGATCAGGTCATCAAGTAACAAGGGCAAAACTGGAACGATGAAATCGTTAGTTTTTATTCTAAAACTACACACAAATATATATATTAAAGCTGACAGATAAATCTACCGGCCGGTGAACAGATTGGATAGAAATAGGTAAGAGGTGGAAGGGAATAGAATGTCTGTAAGTTCAGAATTACCGCGGTAGTGTCCAGTAATAGGCAAAGTCTTTGTAGAATAATCCAAGATGGTGGGGTGCCCGTGTCCCTGCGGGCGGTCGAGATGTTAGTCGACGTCAGATGGTAGGTGAAGGACGCAGGACCTCAGTGTGTCACTGTTTTTACCTCCTCTGAAGCGGGGAGTGGTTATGACACGTTCAGGTCCAGCCTTGGGTAATTGGAACAGGGGCAGTCCTTTGCCCCATAGGGAGAAAACCTGGCAGCATCTTTGCTTTGCCCATTTCTCCATATCCCGTAAGTCCCATCAAGAAATATAGTTGATATTGATAATCAGTACAATTTTACGCATCATCTGATAACAAATACGAGTAGAAGATAATACAGGGTGCCCGAGAACCTTTATATCTCAGAGCGGGAATCTCTGATTTGCCCGCGGGTTTCCTAGAAGGTGGGTTAGAAGAACCAAAACCATCTCTGAAAAGATGGTTCCTTTCACATTTCCATAACCCATGAAATATTAGGAAAATATGGGAAAAATATGAAGCTTATGGATTGAAGGGGACTTTCAGGTCATCTTCCTTCCTGTACCAACCAGCTGTGTGATAAGGATCTGTCCTTTTCTATGGCTGCAGAAAGACCAGGTTTATGAGGTTCTGTCATAAGAGAACTAGATGGATGGCTACTCAACTTGGCATGGGCAGGAAAGGTTTGTCACAAGGTGGTGATAATGGCACCTCTGCTCTGTGAATTATTCCTTTAGTCAAAAGAGAAGATTCTTAGTGAAGGCTCTTTTGTCTTTGTGATTGTGAAATAAGATAGGGCCAGGGGCTATCCATAGTATTGTCACGACCACGGTTATGGTCGTGACTCCTTGGGAGCCGCATACAGTTGCCCGCGGTTTTGGTTGTTGTGTCAACCGCAGCTGAGGCAGAATGTAGTTGGCCTCAGTGCGGTTGCCGCGGACATCAGCCTTGTGTGCGGTTCCCGGGGAGTTGTGTGTTTATGCACGTTTGTATGTCTGGTGTGCACTGTGTTTTATGTTTGTGTGTGCACGTACATCATTCCCCGCACTGTGGTTGCCCGTGGCAACGTTTGGTTGTTGTGTACATGTGGTGGCACTGTCCCAGCCCTCGGGCTGATTCCCTGGACGGCTGCCACCCATGTCGTTGCCAGCGGCAACAGCCACAGTGTGTTCTGTTGGACACTTTCCCTTTTATGTGAGTTTCCCTTCTGTGGTGTTTGTAGGGTTAACTCCCTTCCCAGTGTGTGTGTGATGTCACTGGGTGTGTCCGACTGTGGGTGTGGCTTCTTGGCCTATATAGTCTGGGGCGTTGGCAGGGCTCAGTAGGTTGCTGCAGCCGCCTGTGTTTCCCATTCTGCCTGTGAGAGCCACCACTGTGGTCATAGGTCTATGTGATGGTAAAATGTATTGTTGCTATCTTTATGTCATCTGTGGGTTGTTGGTGGATATTGTTCTGTTGGGACTTTCATATGAGTCTGTGCAGCATACGGTTCTGGATCCCTGTCTGTTTAGGGATCCAGTCAGCAAGGCTGTGGCAGGTTGGTGAACTTCTGTTCGCCTGCCATTTCCGTATTGCTGTTTCTGTCCCCCTTTTCCCAACAGCTTGGCCATTGAGACTCCTGCTCCTCCGTGTCAAGGAGGAGTAGGTCGTCTTACCCAGCTCCTAGCGCAGGGATCTGCGGAGGGTAAGACAGGGCTCCGAGGTTCCTGCGCATGGGTCCTCCTACCATCAAGATCGGCCCATGCAGGTTAGGAGTTGGGGTCAGGGTAGGGATGCTGTAGGAGGTGACCTGCTCCCTATCCTGTGCTCATGGCCAAGTAGCCACTACAACACCTGGCATCTCACGGCTGAGGGTTTCACCCATCCTCAGCCGTGACAAGTATTTCATATATTGGGCAGACTAGATGGGCCAAATGGTTCTTATCTGCAGACACATTCTATGTTTCTATATTTCTATGTTGATATGGCGCATTTGCGATTTCCTAGTATCACAAAGCGTCACAAATACCGTCACTTTCTTGACCATCGTCTGGCGGGTTATAGCCTGGACAGAAAATCCCCGCCAGGCCGGGGTGTTCTTTGCCAGTTCATATTTAGACCAGAAGAGCTCAAGCCCCTCTGGTCTAACAAAACTAACATCGAAACTCTTGGTGCCGTAGGGATGGATTAGGGCAAAGATGTCATTTGCCACAAAGCCCATCCCCAGGAGAAGCTCTACAACGTCTTTCCTAGAAGGTGTTGCTTCTTCACTCCTCCAAGAGAGACGGGCCACATTCCTACGGGTCCCCCCGGATGTAGGGAGAGACCAAACGGTCTCTCCCGCTCTTTCCTCTCGGAAGGTTCTCAGACCATCTCTCTCTGTCCAAAAAGACAGGTTAACCGGTTCACCCTCCACCAGCATGGACGTCTCTTTCCCCTTCCTCAAAGCCTCCAAGAGGCGCCGTTGCAAGTTACCATTACCTGATTCCCTGGGCAAAGAGTCACCTGCAGCCACACTAGCATATGATCTCCTATTTGGACTTACACAATCCCCTGCTTCCCTTGCAACCTGCCTCCTCCCGTCAGCCTCTTCCTCCTCGACTTCCGTATCTGCTGCATAAGCAGCTACCAATTCCTCATTCATACTCTCACCAGTTATATCTTCATTTGCCTCGCCATTCATTTCACTATTTACATCCTTATTTGTAACAATGTCCTCATTCATACTCTCATTCATACTCTCATTCATACTCTCATTTGCGTCTCTTCCTAAGTTACCACTCGCAACATCTTTTACCATACTTACAATCCCATCGCTCTTCACTCCCCTCAGACTGGTCGGGTTCCCGAGAGAAGTACTGGTGTCATTGGGGGCAGGGTTTGAAGGGCCCCCCATTTCAGGAACTGCGGAGGACTTCTTATCCCCCACACCCCTCACCCTCTCTGCAGCCCGCACAGTCCCTGAAGATTCTGCAACCTCCACAGACTTTAATGGTTTCTTTACTGGTTTCTTTATAAACCTTCCAGATTTTGCCCTGGCCCTTTCAACTGTCTTTTTCTGAGCCTTGTCCGCAGCCATTCCACCCTTCACCTTGTCCGCAGCCATTCCACCCTTCACCTTGTCCGCAGCCATTCCACCCTTCACCTTGTCCGCAGCCATTCCACCCTTCACCTTGTCCGCAGCCATTCCACCCTTCACCTTGTCCGCAGCCATTCCACCCTTCACCTTGTCCGCAGCCATTCCACCCTTCACCTTGTCTGATAACCCTAGAGCAGGGGTTTTAACCCTGTCTGCTCCTGTGTTCTCCTTTCCACTGCAGGAAAGGGGGACACCTGCTGCCACCATCTCAGATTCATTCTCCCGTGCCGTTTGGCCCGATTCCACTACAGGAGCCGGGCTGGGCTCAGCAACGGGTTCAGAAGGCACAAAACGTAATACTTCTTCTTTTGTGATCTTCTTTTTCTTTTCTCTTACCACCTCAGCTGCCTGATCTCCACCATTAGTCTCCCCCCAGACTTGCCTTCCTCCCCAGAGGATGACATAACTGGTTCAGAGGGGTCCCCTTGGCCACCCGGTAATGAGTCCACCGCCACCTCCTTCACCTTCCTCTGGCTTCCGGACCGCAGCCCTAACGGACTGGAGCCAGACATGCTTTCAAACCGACAGTCATTTCAGAATTTTTCCATAAACGGCCCTCCATTTTTCACTATAGAGGCCCTCTTTTCCTCCAAAGTCGCAATCTCCTTCTCCAGCCTGGAGGAGAGGACCGCTCTTTTACTTCTTGGTAACATGTTGTCCTGAACTTTCACATTCTTATGCTCCAATTTAAGTCGTTTTAATTCCTTCTTTACCTCCTCATACTGGTTTAAAAAATACGCCACCCTTGATGAGTACAATGAGGGGGTTTCAGTGGGGCCCATGACACCCCAATTAAACAGTCTCCTGGCCTCTGCAGCTTGTACACCAGAGGAGATACCAGGAGAACCAGAAACACCAGCAACCACACCAGGAGCTAAGTCACTGCTAGTTACACCTGAAGCACCCCCTCTGGGCTGAGGCACAGAGACACTACTCCCAGCCTCACATACCTCGCCCTTTGGGGTTCCAGGCTCCGTTCCTGCAGCTTTTCTTGGTCCAGAGCCTTCGCAGGCTGCTTGTTCAGCAACCTGACCCGCCGGCTCTGCTCTCTGTTCACCCGCTCAGCAGCGGGCCTTTCTTTTCCATCCAGCTTTCCTGGGTGCAGAGTTATCTGCTCTGAAGAGGAGCTCAGAGAGGATCCTAGGCTTGTTTTCCTCCCAGGACCTCTCCTGACGCCACCCGGTGCATTGCTGGAGTCACACAGGGATTCCTGCAGTGGATCTCTGCTGCTCCTGGTTGCTGCTCCTCTCCTGCCCGCAGTCTGAGCGGGGCTGTCATCTGCTCCCTGCGGCTTTGCAGCCGCACGCTGCGGGGTTCTCTGAGGCTGTCCGCTGACCGGCGATGTCACATTGCCGCTGTTTCTTGATGCTGGAGAATCAGGAGGTAAGTCTCCAGTTTCAGGGGGTCTTCCTGCCGCACGCGGGGTTCCACTATGGCTGCCGACACGTGTAGATAAACGGCGGCAGTCAGGGGCTCAAGGATCCATACCTGGAGAACACGCCACCCCCTGGGGAAAGGGCAGCGTATCCCCCAGCACACGATGTCAGGCTCTCGATCCTCTCACAGTGCAGCACAGAGGTAGAAACACAGCTCCTCCCACAGGATGTTATACACTGTGGTAATGGCAGACTGCACGGCTAGAGGCTGGATGTTATACACTGTGGTAATGGTAGACTGCATGGCTAGAGGCTGGATGTTATACACTGTGGTAATGGTAGACTGCATGGCTAGAGGCTGGATGTTATACACTGTGGTAATGGTAGACTGCATGGCTAGAGGCTGGATGTTATACACTGTGGTAATGGTAGACTGCATGGCTAGAGGCTGGATGTGATACACTGTGGTAATGGTAGACTGCACGGCTAGAGGCTGGATGTTATACACTGTGGTAATGGTAGACTGCACGGCTAGAGGCTGGATGTGATACACTGTGGTAATGGTAGACTGCATGGCTAATGGCTGGATGTTATACACTGTGGTAATGGCAGACTGCACGGCTAGAGGCTGGATGTTATACACTGTGGTAATGGTAGGCTGCATGGCTAGAGGATGGATGTTATATACTGTGGTAATGGCAGACTGCATGGCTAGAGGCTGGATGTTTTACACTGTGGTAATGGCAGACTGCACAGCTAGAGGTGGGATGTTATATACTGTGGTAATGGCAGACTGCATGGCTAGAGGCTGGATGTTATACACTGTGGTAATGGTAGACTACAAGGCTAGAGGCTGGATGTTATACACAGTGGTAATGGTAGACTGCATGGCTAGAGGTGGGATGTTATATACTGTGGTAATGGTAGACTGCACAGCTAGAGGCTGGATGTTATACACCTGTGGTAGTGGTAGACTGCATGGCTAGAGGCTGGATGTTATACACCTGTGGTAGTGGTAGACTGCATGGCTAGAGGCTGGATGTTATACACTGTGGTAATGGTAGACTGCATGGCTAGAGGCTGGATGTTATACACTGTGGTAATGGTAGACTACAAGGCTAGAGGCTGGATGTTATACACTGTGGTAATGGTAGACTGCATGGCTAGAGGTGGGATGTTATATACTGTGGTAATGGTAGACTGCACAGCTAGAGGCTGGATGTTATACACCTGTGGTAGTGGTAGACTGCATGGCTAGAGGCTGGATGTTATACACCTGTGGTAGTGGTAGACTGCATGGCTAGAGGCTGGATGTTATACACTGTGGTAATGGTAGACTGCATGGCTAGAGGCTGGATGTTATACACTGTGGTAATGGTAGACTGCACAGCTAGAGGCTGGATGTTATACACTGTGGTAATGGAAGACTGCATGGCTAATGGCTGATGTTATATACTGTGGTAATGGTAGACTGCATGGCTAGAGGCTGGATGTTATATACTGTGGTAATGGTAGACTGCATGGCTAGAGGCTGGATGTTATACACTGTGGTAATGGTAGACTGCATGGCTAGAGGCTGGATGTTATACACCTGTGGTAATGGCAGACTGCATGGCTAGAGGCTGGATGTTATACACTGTGGTAATGGCAGACTGCACGGCTAGAGGATGGATGTTATACACCTCAGGCAATGTCAGTGGATGAAACACGTCCTGGGGAGTCTCCTGATACTTCTGTCCATATAGTGCATGTATGGTATGTAGAAGGCTCCCATGTTCCTCCTCGGTTGCGGTTATTCGGCCTCCTCCGTCTGTGAGACAAGTTTTGTTCTCATTGTGGCGGCTGGTAAATGATAGATTGTCCCTTATTGTTCTGGGAAGGTACAGACGACTGAGCAGCTTCCAGGATTGTAGAGAATACGGGCAGACTGAGGATGGAGCGGCGCTGGAAGGTCACCCGTCCACCGTGTCATTGTGTAGAGCGCTCGCTCCCTCGCACGTAGGCTCTGCCAGGAAGGCAGACATTACCAAGGAGCCAAGTAACGAGAAAGTAATTACCTGCACCTTCCCTCGGCTCCGGCGCTCGCATTGTCTCAGTATTTGAGGCTGGCACTATTCAGCGACCGGGCCGCAGAGGCATTATGTCAGTGTTGGTGGGCCGATGGGGGTAGTAGTTGTTTACTTTCAGTTCTGTAGCGCTCCTTGGGCCGGTGTGCAGTTTAGGGAAGGACAGCACCAGTTCCTTCAGGGCACACTCTGTTGTCCAGGGGCTGACGCCAAATAGTGGTTGAGGTGCCCTTGGTGGTCTGGGTTTTAGGTGCCGTGGCGGCAGGGTCCCTGGTTTCCGTGACGCCAGCACCGTTAGGTGCAAATGAAGGTGGTAGAAAGGATGAGGAGTCAACGGTTGTGAACAGCGGAACCTTTTACTTAATCTCTGGCCCTGAGGCAGTCCGTGCGGCACATTCACCTGGCGAGGGGGACAACCCATAAGACGCAGTCCTAGGAACAGGCCTTCCTCTGGCTGCTCTGAGAGCGTTCCGTCCTCACTACGTCCGCGCTCTAGCCGCCAGATACTGAAAAACGCAGGTCCACAATGTCCATAGAGGTATGTGGTAATGGACAACCACGCGCCCAGTCGTCCGGCTGTGTCCAGGCGCTTTAGGCTGCCCCCGGTCACTGGTGCGGTGGAGTCCATGAGCTAATGCTGCTCCTGTCTCCACTAGACTCCCTCCATATCCGCAGTCACTCTGGTTCTCCGCACTCCCCCAGCTTGGCCAGGGCTAAGATGGCAGCTACATCGTGGACTTCTCCTGCTCCTCACACATCACTATATCTCCTCAGAGAACCTCCTTCTACACAAAACCCACACCCTAAGGAGTGTATATATATATACGGTGTCAGCACCACCTAGGGGTGAGTGGATGGAATGCAACTACCAGCCTGATGTGTGCCACTCAACCGTCCAGGAAAAGTGGCAGCGACTGCAGGGGTTAATAGAGCAAGGGGTAGGAGCGGGAAAATGCTGGAGCAGGATTGGGGGATTCAAAGCTGAGGGGGACGTGACAGTGGATGAACTTATATAAAGGGTAGCCGATTGTCCACTGTGAGGAGAGTGACGGCAGCAGTCATGGCTGACGACCCTCGCAGAGGATAGCCTCCAGGATTGCAGAAGAGGGGACTGGCTGCAGGTTCTACTTAATGGCGGGACAGTTATCAGCTGAGGTGCAGAGCTCTGTGCCATCAGGGAGGCCTCAGCGCACAGTACGACCCCCTGTTTGCCTGAGCCCTAGTTTCCCCCCCATCTACATGGCGGCAGGGTAAACCTGCTGGCGGCCCTTCCCTGCGCTGCACACACAACCCCCGGCCATGTCTAAAGCATTGCCCAGCACTGTGACGGGGGACTCGCCCGTGGCTGAGATACAGGACAGACTAAGCAGGCTTCAGAGGTGAGCTGTGCTCCTGTTCTGGTCCAGCATGATGGAAGCTGCAGGGCGACACTTCAGAAGCCGTGCGTCTCCCTCTTCACAGCCAGAGACAGACACAGGGCTCCCCCTGCTGGCCACTACACTGCAGGCGCACTGCGCTCAGGCTGGCAGGACAGAGTTAGTGACAGACGCAGGGCTCCCCCTGCTGGCCACCACACTGCAAGTGCACTGTGCTCAGGCTGGCAGGACAGAGTTAGTGACCGACACAGAGCGCCCCCTGCTGGCCACTACACTGCAGGTGCACTGCGCTCAGGCTGGCAGAACAGGCATAGAACAGAGTTAGTGACAGACGCAGGGCTCCCCCTGCTGGCCACTACACTGCAGGTGCACTGCGCTCAGGCTGGCAGGACAGAGTTAGTGACACACAGGGCTCCCCCTGCTGGCCACTAGACTGCAGGTGCACTGCGCTCAGGCTGGCAGAACAGGCATAGAACAGAGTTAGTGACAGACACAGGACTCCCCATGCTGGCCACTAGACTGCAGGTGCACTGGACTCAGGCTGGCAGAACAGAGTTAGTGACAGACACAGAGCTCCCCCTGCTGGCCACTACACTGCAGGTGCACTGGGCTCAGGCTGGCAGAACAGAGTTAGTGACAGACACAGAGCTCCCCCTGCTGGCCACTACACTGCAGGTGCACTGGACTCAGGCTGGCAGAACAGAGTTAGTGACAGACACAGGGCTCCCCCTGCTGGCCACTAGACTGCAGGTGCACTGGGCTCAGGCTGGCAGAACAGAGTTAGTGACAGACACAGAGCTCCCCCTGCTGGCCACTAGACTGCAGGTGCACTGGGCTCAGGCTGGCAGAACAGAGTTAGTGACAGACACAGAGCTCCCCCTGCTGGCCACTACACTGCAGGTGCACTGGGCTCAGGCTGGCAGGACAGAGTTAGTGACAGACACAGGACTCCCCCTGCTGGCCACTAGACTGCAGGTGCACTGGGCTCAGGCTGGCAGAACAGAGTTAGTGACAGACACAGAGCTCCCCCTGCTGGCCACTAGACTGCAGGTGCACTGGGCTCAGGCTGGCAGAACAGAGTTAGTGACAGACACAGAGCTCCCCCTGCTGGCCACTAGACTGCAGGTGCACTGGGCTCAGGCTGGCAGAACAGAGTTAGTGACAGACACAGAGCTCCCCCTGCTGGCCACTACACTGCAGGTGCACTGGGCTCAGGCTGGCAGGACAGAGTTAGTGACAGACACAGAGCTCCCCCTGCTGGCCACTAGACTGCAGGTGCACTGGGCTCAGGCTGGCAGAACAGAGTTAGTGACAGACACAGAGCTCCCCCTGCTGGCCACTACACTGCAGGTGCACTGGGCTCAGGCTGGCAGGACAGAGTTAGTGACAGACACAGGACTCCCCCTGCCGGCCACTAGACTGCAGGTGCACTGGGCTCAGGCTGGCAGAACAGAGTTAGTGACAGACACAGAGCTCCCCCTGCTGGCCACTACACTGCAGGTGCACTGGGCTCAGGCTGGCAGGACAGAGTTAGTGACAGACACAGAGCTCCCCCTGCTGGCCACTAGACTGCAGGTGCACTGGGCTCAGGCTGGCAGAACAGAGTTAGTGACAGACACAGAGCTCCCCCTGCTGGCCACTAGACTGCAGGTGCACTGGGCTCAGGCTGGCAGGACAGAGTTAGTGACAGACACAGGACTCCCCCTGCCGGCCACTAGACTGCAGGTGCACTGGGCTCAGGCTGGCAGAACAGAGTTATTGACAGACACAGAGCTCCCCCTGCTGGCCATTGGAGGGCATGGTGCTAGTAGGAGTAGAGTAGGTATGACAAGGGACACAGCAGAGACGTGTTTGTCACACAGGAGCCCTCACAAATTTGATACCTAATGCAGATGATGCGCAGGCAGCGTTGCTTAGAATACATTCGTCGTCGCCTTTTGTTGGTGAGCGCCAGACGGTCGCCTACGGAGGAGCCTCGGCAGGCGTAGAGTCGGTTAGGTCACCGAGGCTTCTTCATCTGACCAGTAGGATCCGTCCGCTCTCCATTACAGGTTCAGGTTCAGAGCGGTCTGGGTCGGCAAGGAGGAGTCATCGTAGTCAGCGCTGTTCCAGAAGCAGATATACGAGGTCAAGCCAATCCTCCTCCTCCTCCTCATCTGCTTCCTCTTCCCCGAGAAGTCCTAGGAGACGCAGTGGTACACCACCTCGACCTGCGCCATGTCAACAGCCGTCCAATCCTCCGGGTGCGGGGCAGGCAGTGGCAAGCACAGCGCCTGTAGAGGGACCCCTGAGAGCAGTAGGGACCCCTCAGCCGGGGAGTTACCCTGCAGTCAGGCTGGTGCCATACTAACGCCAGTGATTCACATGTGTTTTCTTTATTTAAGTCTGTTGTGGCGCGTCTGGGTGCGGGAAGGGGGGGGGGGGGGGCGGCGGGGGCCGTGTCACAAGCGGTGTCGGGTCAGGCCCATAGTGCTGGGCCGTCGTTTAGGGATTCTATGTTTTGTGGTGTGGCGCCCCTGTCGGCTTTCACCCGCAGACTGTCGGCTTTCACCCGCAGACTGTCGGCTTTCACCCGCAGACTGTCGGCTTTCACCCGCAGACTGTCGGCTTTCACCCGCAGACTGTCGGCTTTCACCCGCAGACTGTCGGCTTTCACCCGCAGACTGTCGGCTTTCACCCGCAGACTGTCGGCTTTCACCCGCAGACTGTCGGCTTTCACCCGCAGACTGTCGGCTTTCACCCGCAGACTGTCGGCTTTCACCCGCAGACTGTCGGCTTTCACCCGCAGACTGTCGGCTTTCACCCGCAGACTGTCGGCTTTCACCCGCAGACTGTCGGCTTTCACCCGCAGACTGTCGGCTTTCACCCGCAGACTGTCGGCTTTCACCCGCAGACTGTCGGCTTTCACCCGCAGACTGTCAGCTGTAATCTGAGGTGTTTACATCCAGATCAGGTGACCGGTGCAGGAATTCCAGCAGTTGCATCTGTGCCTCCCACTGGTTACGGGACCAGAAGTAATGGGACAGAATAATAATCATAAATCAAACTGTCCCTTTTTAATACTTGGTTGCGAATCCTTTGCATCATCTGTTGGGTTGCAGTTTGGATGGGAAGTTTTACGTTGGTACGCGTTTACCGATGGGCTGCGCAATATCATTTTGAGATTTTTAGTTCCTTTCTGGAGTGGGTGGTGCGACGGGAGGCGGGTGCTCATTCACTTATACATTATCTGTTTGTAGGCGCGCGGGACTCCGATACACGCGTCCATTTGTTGCGGGTTTTTCGGAGCGTGATGTTGCGTTCTGGGGTTCCAGTGGCAGAGGACTGAGGGGCCTTGCACCAGTTTGTCCTTTTTAGGTATTGAAATTGATACGGCAGAAATGGTTTTTCGGCTTCCAAAAGCTGGAACGTTTGTTGGTCTGCGTAGATATGGCGGCATCAGCTAAAAAAGTTACGTTGAAGCAGCTGCAATCTCTTTTAGGTTTGCTAGTTTTTGCGTGTCGGATCATTCCAGTGGGACGTGTTTTTTCGTGGCGGTTGTCTTTAGCGACAAAGGGCGTTCGCAATGCCCAGCATTCTATTAGCGTGACACGAAGCATGTGTGAGGTTTTATGCCTTTGGCAAGAATTTGTACACGGTTTTAATGGTAAGGCAGTGTGCCAGGCCATGGAAGTTTCCAGTGTGGATTTAGAGTTGTTTACCGACACAGCGGGGGTGGTTGGTTTCGGGGCAGTGCTGGGCAGCGAATGGCGTGCAGCACGGTGGCCTGACCACTGGCACGCTATGGGTTTGACAAAGAACCTTACGCTTCTTGAACTATTTCCAATCATAGTGGCTATCAAATTATGGGGTGAGGCGATGGCGAATAGACGTATTCGTTTTTGGACAGAAAACTCTTCGGTGGTGTCGGCGGTTAATAATTTGTCTTCCAGCCTCTTGCCAGTCTTGGCATTGCTCCGCCGCATGCTTCTAAAATGTATTTTGCTGAATATTTGGTTTAGGGCTAAGCATGTTTCTGGTTGTCAGAATGTTGTAGCTGATGCCTTATCTCGTTTACAGATGACGTGTTTCCGGGAGTTCCACCCCACAGCGCGGGCGGAGGGGGCAGTCTGCCCAGAATGCTTGTGGGAGAACGTAGAGAACAACTCGTGATGTTACTCCATAATTCTCTAGCGCCAGCGACATGGCAAAGCCATACCAGGGCATGGGGACATTCATTTCAATGGGTCCGCAAAAAATGCAGACAGCACACAGTGTGCTATCCGCATCAGTACGTCCGTTCCGTAGCCCCACAATAAAAAACACAGATCATGTCCTATTCTTGTCCGTTTTAGGCATTCTTACAATGGTAACGCAAAAAAAACAAAAAACAAAAAAACGGATGGCATATGGATGTCATCCATTTATTTATTTTTGTGGATCCACAATTTGCGGACCATAAAAACACATACGGTCGTGTGCATGCAGCCTAATACATAGAAAATACAACGGTCTAAAATTACACTCATCACTGACTATAAGGACGTACACCGGGATCAGACATCACTGACTAAGGACATACACCGTGATCAGGCATCACTGACTATAAGGACGTACACCGGGATCAGACATCACTGACTATAAGGACATACACCGGGGTCAGACATCACTGACTATAAGGACGTACACCGGGATCAGACATCACTGACTATAAGGACATACACCGGGATCACTGACTATAAGGACATACACCGGGATCAGACATCACTGACTATAAGGACATACACCGGGATCACTGACTATAAGGACGTACACCGGGATCAGGCATCACTGACTATAAGGACATACACCGGGATCACTGACTATAAGGACATACACCGGGATCAGGCATCACTGACCATAAGGACATACACCGGGATCAGGCATCACTGACTATAAGGACGTACACCGGGATCAGGCATCACTGACTATAAGGACGTACACCGGGATCAGACATCACTGACTATAAGGACGTACACCGGGATCAGACATCACTGACTATAAGGACGTACACCGGGATCACACATCACTGACTATAAGGACGTACACCGGGATCAGACATCACTGACTAAGGACATACACCGTGATCAGGCATCACTGACTATAAGGACGTACACCGGGATCAGACATCACTGACTATAAGGACATACACCGGGATCAGACATCACTGACTATAAGGACATACACCGGGATCACTGACTATAAGGACATACACCGGGATCAGACATCACTGACTATAAGGACATACACCGGGATCACTGACTATAAGGACGTACACCGGGATCAGGCATCACTGACTATAAGGACATACACCGGGATCACTGACTATAAGGACATACACCGGGATCAGGCATCACTGACTATAAGGACATACACCGGGATCAGACATCACTGACTATAAGGACATACACCGGGATCACTGACTATAAGGACGTACACCGGGATCAGGCATCACTGACTATAAGGACATACACCGGGATCAGACATCACTGACTATAAGGACATACACCGGGATCAGACATCACTGACTATAAGGACATACACCGGGATCACTGACTATAAGGACATACACCGGGATCAGGCATCACTGACTATAAGGACATACACCGGGATCAGACATCACTGACTATAAGGACATACACCGGGATCACTGACTATAAGGACGTACACAGGGATCAGGCATCACTGACTATAAGGACATACACCGGGATCAGACATCACTGACTATAAGGACGTACACCGGGATCAGACATCACTGACTATAAGGACATACACCGGGGTCAGACATCACTGACTATAAGGACATACACCGGGATCAGACATCACTGACTATAAGGACATACACCGGGATCACTGACTATAAGGACATACACCGGGATCAGACATCACTGACTATAAGGACATACACCGGGATCACTGACTATAAGGACGTACACCGGGATCAGGCATCACTGACTATAAGGACATACACCGGGATCACTGACTATAAGGACATACACCGGGATCAGGCATCACTGACCATAAGGACATACACCGGGATCAGGCATCACTGACTATAAGGACGTACACCGGGATCAGGCATCACTGACTATAAGGACGTACACCGGGATCAGACATCACTGACTATAAGGACGTACACCGGGATCAGACATCACTGACTATAAGGACGTACACCGGGATCACACATCACTGACTATAAGGACGTACACCGGGATCAGACATCACTGACTAAGGACATACACCGTGATCAGGCATCACTGACTATAAGGACATACACTGGGATCAGACATCACTGACTATAAGGACATACACCGGGATCAGGCATCACTGACTATAAGGACATACACCGGGATCAGACATCACTGACTATAAGGACATACACCGGGATCAGACATCACTGACTATAAGGACATACACCGGGATCACTGACTATAAGGACATACACCGGGATCAGGCATCACTGACTATAAGGACATACACCGGGATCAGACATCACTGACTATAAGGACATACACCGGGATCAGGCATCACTGACTATAAGGACATACACCGGGATCAGACATCACTGACTATAAGGACATACACCGGGATCACTGACTATAAGGACGTACACCGGGATCAGGCATCACTGACTATAAGGACATACACCGGGATCAGACATCACTGACTATAAGGACATACACCGGGATCACTGACTATAAGGACGTACACCGGGATCAGGCATCACTGACTATAAGGACATACACCGGGATCAGACATCACTGACTATAAGGACATACACCGGGATCAGACATCACTGACTATAAGGACATACACCGGGATCACTGACTATAAGGACATACACCGGGATCAGGCATCACTGACTATAAGGACATACACTGGGATCAGACATCACTGACTATAAGGACATACACCGGGATCAGGCATCACTGACTATAAGGACATACACCGGGATCAGACATCACTGACTATAAGGACATACACCGGGATCACTGACTATAAGGACATACACCGGGATCAGGCATCACTGACTATAAGGACATACACCGGGATCAGACATCACTGACTATAAGGACATACACCGGGATCAGACATCACTGACTATAAGGACATACACCGGGATCACTGACTATAAGGACATACACCGGGATCAGGCATCACTGACTATAAGGACATACACCGGGATCAGACATCACTGACTATAAGGACATACACCGGGATCACTGACTATAAGGACGTACACCGGGATCAGGCATCACTGACTATAAGGACATACACCGGGATCAGACATCACTGACTATAAGGACATACACCGGGATCAGACATCACTGACTATAAGGACATACACCGGGATCACTGACTATAAGGACGTACACCGGGATCACTGACTATAAGGACGTACACCGGGATCAGACATCACTGACTATAAGGACGTACACCGGGATCAGACATCACTGACTATAAGGACGTACACCGGGATCAGACATCACTGACTATAAGGACGTACACCGGGATCAGACATCACTGACTATAAGGACGTACACCGGGATCAGACATCACTGACTATAAGGACGTACACCGGGATCAGACATCACTGACTATAAGGACGTACACCGGGATCAGACATCACTGACTATAAGGACGTACACCGGGATCAGACATCACTGACTATAAGGACGTACACCGGGATCAGACATCACTGACTATAAGGACGTACACCGGGATCAGACATCACTGACTATAAGGACATACACCGGGATCACTCATCACTGACTATAAGGACACCGGGATCAGGCATCACTGACTATAAGGACATATAGTCAGTGATGTCTGATCCCGATGTATGTCCTTATAGTCAGTGATGCCTGATCCCGGTGTATGTCCTTATAGTCAGTGATGCCTGATCCCGGTGTATGTCCTTCTAGTCAGTGATGTCTGATCCCGGTGTATGTCCTTCTAGTCAGTGATGTCTGATCCCGGTGTATGTCCTTCTAGTCAGTGATGAGTGATCCCGGTGTATGTCCTTATAGTCAGTGATGCCTGATCCCGGTGTATGTCCTTATAGTCAGTGATGTCTGATCCCGGTGTATGTCCTTATAGTCAGTGATGTCTGATCCCGGTGTATGTCCTTATAGTCAGTGATGTCTGATCCCGGTGTACGTCCTTATAGTCAGTGATGTCTGATCCCGGTGTACGTCCTTATAGTCAGTGATCCCGGTGTACGTCCTTATAGTCAGTGATCCCGGTGTATGTCCTTATAGTCAGTGATGCCTGATCCCGGTGTATGTCCTTATAGTCAGTGATGTCTGATCCCGGTGTATGTCCTTATAGTCAGTGATGTCTGATCCCGGTGTATGTCCTTATAGTCAGTGATGTCTGATCCCGGTGTACGTCCTTATAGTCAGTGATGTCTGATCCCGGTGTACGTCCTTATAGTCAGTGATGTGTGATCCCGGTGTATGTCCTTATAGTCAGTGATGTCTGATCCCGGTGTATGTCCTTACATCGGGATCAGACATCACTGACTATAAGGACGTACACCGGGATCACACATCACTGACTATAAGGACATACACCGGGATCAGGCATCACTGACTATAAGGACATACACCGGGATCAGGCATCACTGACTATAAGGACGTACACAGGGATCAGACATCACTGACTATAAGGACATACACCGGGATCAGACATCACTGACTATAAGGACATACACCGGGATCAGGCATCACTGACTATAAGGACATACACCGGGATCAGGCATCACTGACTATAAGGACGTACACCGGGATCAGACATCACTGACTATAAGGACATACACCGGGATCAGACATCACTGACTATAAGGACATACACCGGGATCAGGCATCACTGACTATAAGGACATACACCGGGATCAGACATCACTGACTATAAGGACATACACCGGGATCAGACATCACTCACTGGCAGACATTTAAAAAGTCACAAGCCAAGATGTCACCTCCCCATGATGTCCATATGCTAATCCCTGTGACAACATGGTCATCAGTTTGAGTTCATTGTGTATTGGTGTTGGATATGGGTAATTATGTTATACTGGGTCTCTTAAAACACTGTCAGCCCCCCCTTCCCTTTCGTTATCTTCCATTGTACTCTTGGAGATTTTTGTTTCACCTACACTGAGTCTCGACTAGTGGCTGATCAGCAGTTTGCAACATCTCCTGAATAAGGAAGAATACAGAGGCGGACATACTCTTCCTGAGTATTGGGGGTCTGTCACATTGGTGGCAGAAGTGGGATGCTCTTCCTTGCCTAAGGAGACATTCAAACCATCTCTGGGACCAAGTTTTCTGCTGACATAGGAGAAGAGCCACAGTTGACTACGGCCATGGAAGAGCAGGCTCAGCTCCAGAATGCTGGTTCTGCCCAGGACATACTGAGAAGTAGAGACGCCTTGCGCCGGGAGATCTGGATGGAGTCTCTTCAATTGCAGCAGCATTATTGTGGCAAGGTCCTCCCTACATCTGAGCAACGATACTGGCAACAATGGGACTTGCGTGTTCCTTTCCTGGGAGAGCAGCCCTGGGAGGAATGGCTGTCGGAGATGGATGGGCTGCTCGAAACGGAACTGATGCTGGATGATGGGCGCTGCAGTGGTATGTCACCCAATTGTGTCCATGGCTGGAGAACAATGATCCCACAGAGAACTATGACTTCGGCGGCCAGGGACTTATATTTGAGGCACTCCAGGAGAGTGGCACAGGAGTGGAGAAGGGAGGACATACGTGATTTTAGGGAGTTGGAACTCCCCAGTGAGCTCGGATTGAGGACTGATTTGGACTTTTTAGTTACACAGGAATGGGAGCTGGAACAGGCATACCAAAGACTGTTCAACATTGCTCAACAGCATACCCCAGAAACCACAGATGTCATGGAACTACTAGCCCCAGCTGAAGATTCGTCAGCAGGGCAAAGCTCTACAAGCCTCTGCCCAGCATCTGGTACAGCCCTGGGTTTCCAGGAAGAAGAGGTAGCTGACCTCTCTTCCCAGTCACTGGGGCTTCTGGAGAAGACTGAGGACTAGCCTCCTTTCTACAGACTATGGACCCTATCTGTATGGGCGATCATTTAACATCCGCACGGATCATAACCTCCTTGTTTGTTTGAACCGAGTGTCCGGGGACAATGGGCGGCTGTTGCGGTGGAGTCTAGCCCTACAGCCGTTCAATTTCACAATCCAATACTGGCCTGGGAAACACAATGCGAATGCTGATGGACCATCTCGTCAAACAGAACTGGAAGGGTGACTAACATGAACATCCCCAAGTGGACCTGTAGAAGGTCTCACCGGGTCTGCCATCCATTAACTGGGGGGAGCTATGTGACGACATGGTCATCAGTTTAAGTTAAATGTGTATTGGTGTTGGATCTGGGTAATTATGTTATACTGGGTAACTTGTTTCAAAACACTGTCGCCCCCCCCCCCCTTCGTTTTCTCCCATTGTACTCCTAATGAGCTCAGGACAATGCCATTGTGGCCAGGCTCCTGCTAGGGCTGTCTGGAGCTATTAGCAGGTGGACCCCTGTGGTGCGGACAGAATGTCTGGGGAGGGGAAGGGGATGTGATGGGATTTTACTTTTATCTGGTCTCAGTTTCTGTATATAAGTTTGTGCAGTTGCTCAATAAAGAAGACTTTATTTCACCTGCGCTGAGTCTCAACCAGTGACTGGGGAAACTGGGAGCTACAGACCAGCGGTTTGCAATATCTCCCTGAGGCGGACATACTCTTCCTGAGTACTGGGGGTCCGTCACAATCACATCTCCATATTGTCCGTATGGTAATCACCTCCACAGCGGCATCGGCCGTACAATAAGCTGTCTCTTAGTATCGCGCGCTCTCGGCTGGGGATAGAGTGTCTCTTAGTATCGCGCGCTCTCGGCTGGGGATGGAGCTGTCTCGGCTGTGGATGGAGCAGTCTCTTAGTATCGCGCGCTCTCGGCTGGGGATGGAGCTGTCTCTTGGTATCGCACGCTCTCGGCTGGGGATGGAGCTGTCTCTTAGTATTGCGCGCTCTCAGCTGGGGATGGAGTGTCTCTTAGTATCGCACGCTCTTGGCTGTGGATAGAGTGTCTCTTAGTATCGTGCGCTCTCAGCTGGGGATGGAGTGTCTCTTAGTATGGAGAGTTCTCGGCTGTGGATGGAACTGTCTCTTAGTATGGAGAGTTCCTGGCTGTGGATGGAGCTGTCTTAGTATGGAGCGCTCTCGGCTGGGGATGGAGTGTCTCTTAGTATGGAGTGCTCTCGGCTGGGGATGGAGCTGTCTCTTAGTATGGAGCGCTCTCGGCTGGGGATGGAGTGTCTCTTAGTATGGAGTGCTCTCGGCTGGGGATGGAGCTGTCTCTTAGTATGGAGCGCTCTCAGCTGTGGATGGATCTGCCTTAGTATTGCGCGCTCTCAACTGTGGATAGAGTATCTCTTAGTATCGCGCGCTCTTGGCTGTGGATAGAGTGTCTCTTAGTATCGCGCGCTCTTGGCTGGGGATGGAGTGTCTCTTAGTATCGCGCGCTCTCGGCTGTGGATGGAGCTGTCTCTTAGTATGGCGCATTCTCGGCTGTGGATGGAGCCGTCTCTTAGTATGGAGCGTTCCTGGCTGTGGATGGAGCTGTCTTTTAGTATGGAGCGCTCTCGGCTGTGGATGGAGCTGTCTCTTAGTATGGAGCGCTCTCGGCTGTGGATAGTGTCTCTTAGTATGGAGCGCTCTCGGCTGGGGATAGAGTGTCTCTTAGTATGGAGCGCTCTCGGCTGGGGATAGAGTGTCTCTTAGTATGGAGCGCTCTCGGCTGGGGATAGAGTGTCTCTTAGTATGGAGCGCTCTCGGCTGGGGATAGAGTGGCTCTTAGTATGGAGCGCTCTCGGCTGTGGATGGAGCCGTCTCTTAGTATGGAGCGTTCCTGGCTGTGGATGGAGCTGTCTTTTAGTATGGAGCGCTCTCGGCTGTGGATGGAGCTGTCTCTTAGTATGGAGCGCTCTCGGCTGTGGATAGTGTCTCTTAGTATGGAGCGCTCTCGGCTGGGGATAGAGTGTCTCTTAGTATGGAGCGCTCTCGGCTGGGGATAGAGTGTCTCTTAGTATGGAGCGCTCTCGGCTGGGGATAGAGTGTCTCTTAGTATGGAGCGCTCTCGGCTGGGGATAGAGTGTCTCTTAGTATGGAGCGCTCTCGGCTGGGGATAGAGTGTCTCTTAGTATGGAGCGCTCTCGGCTGGGGATAGAGTGTCTCTTAGTATGGAGCGCTCTCGGCTGGGGATAGAGTGGCTCTTAGTATGGAGCGCTCTCGGCTGGGGATGGAGTGTCTCTTAGTATTGAGCGTTCTTGGCTGTGGATGGAGCTGTCTCTTAGTATGGCGCGCTCTCGGCTGTGGATAGAGTGTCTCTTAGTATGGAGCGCTCTCGGCTGGGGATGGTGTGTCTCTTAGTATTGAGCGTTCTTGGCTGTGGATGGAGCTGTCTCTTAGTATGGAGCGCTCTCGGCTGTGGATGGAGTGTCTCTTAGTATGGAGCGTTCCTGGCTGTGAATGGAGCTGTCTCTTAGTATGGAGCGCTCTCGGCTGTGGATGGAGCTGTCTCTTAGTATGGGGCGTTCTCGGCTGTGGATGGAGCTGTCTCTTAGTATGGAGCGTTCCTGGCTGTGAATGGAGCTGTCTCTTAGTATGGAGCGCTCTCGGCTGTGAATGGAGCTGTCTCTTAGTATGGAGCGCTCTCGGCTGTGGATGGAGCTGTCTCTTAGTATGGAGCGCTCTCGGCTGGGGATAGAGTGTCTCTTAGTATGGAGCGCTCTCGGCTGGGGATGGAGTGTCTCTTAGTATTGAGCGTTCTTGGCTGTGGATGGAGCTGTCTCTTAGTATGGCGCGCTCTCGGCTGGGGATAGAGTGTCTCTTAGTATGGGGCGCTCTCGGCTGGGGATGGAGCTGTCTCTTAGTATGGAGCGCTCTCGGCTGGGGATAGAGTGTCTCTTAGTATGGAGCGTTCCTGGCTGTGGATGGAGCTGTCTCTTAGTATTGAGCGTTCTTGGCTGTGGATGGAGCTGTCTCTTAGTATGGCGCGCTCTCGGCTGGGGATAGAGTGTCTCTTAGTATGGGGCGCTCTCGGCTGGGGATAGAGTGTCTTAGTATGGAGCGCTCTCGGCTGGGGATAGAGTGTCTCTTAGTATGGCGCGCTCTCGGGGGTCAGTGAGAGGAGGTGAATGGCAGTTTATTTTCCGGAATGCGGCGTTCTTGGCGGTGCGGGGGGAGCGACGCTCAGGATCCGTTATATTTTATTTGGAAAGGAAATTGAAAGTTTGAGAAGAGGAGTAATTGAGTGGCGAGAAGCGGCGCCTCATCCTGCGAAGAGCGCTCTCAGCTCGCACATTATCAGCGGCAGCAGATGGCTAATCCGCGCTATCTGCGAGATCTGCAGTAATCCGCTCGCCTCCGGTAATGAGGCCACTTGAGGCGCCAGAAGAGTCAATGAGCGCCTTCCATTAAAATGCAAATGTGTATGCGAGGCGCGAGGCGCGGGTGAGCCCCCCCGATAACTGATGCTGCGATTAGCATTCTGCCGGCAGACGACACCCGCAGCCAGACTTTATTTTCATGTTTTTGTTGTCAGGAACGAGGCGGCTTCTGGCAGCGAGGGGAGCGCTATCTGCCATCGGCCGCGGCTCTCGCCTGATATTGTTCGCCGCTTGTGACAGGAAATGAAACATTTCTCTCTGTCGTTCGTCAGCCGACCGCATCTCGCCGCGCACAAGCTCCGACCCAGTGTGAAGCCTTTCCCCACATCTGATCTATGTCACGCTGCAAGTCTCATCCCAGCGCCTTCGTCACGGCGGCCATACCGCAGCTCTCTCACAATGGCGCCACAGACGACAATCGGGGGTCATCTGCTGATCCACGGAAATGCTGCGTCCTGATAGCGTGCACTTATAACAGCGCAGCACTGCGATGGGGACCGCTAAATATATGTCACATGACGAGAGGTCACCAGGTGCAGCGCACAGACCCAGGACGCAATAACTGCCCCCCCAATGTGACGGGCGGCCACTGCCCCCCAATGTAACGCGCAACCACTGTCCCCCAATGTGAAATACGACTACTGTCCCTGATTTGACACGCGACTACTGCCCCACATTCCCCCCACACTGCCCCATATAGTAATTTCCCCTACACTGCCCCATATAGTAATTTCCCCCACACTGCCCCATATAGTAATTTCCCCTACACTGCCCCATATAGTAATTTCCCCCACACTGCTCCATATAGTAATTTCCCCCACACTGCCCCATATAGTAATTTCCCCCACACTGCCCCATATAGTAATTTTCCCCCACACTTGCCCCCATATAGTAATTTCTCCCACACTGCCCCCATATATATTTCCCCCACACTGCCCCATATAGTAATTTCCCCCACACTGCCCCATATAGTAATTTCTCCCACACTGCCCCATATAGTAATTCTCCCACACTGCCCCATATAGTAATTTGCCTCCACACTGCCCATATAGTATTTGCCCCACACTGCCCCAGATAGTATTTGCTCCACACGGCCCCATATAGTATTTGCCCACAACTGCCCCATATAGTAATGGTGCCCCACACTGCCCCCATATAGTAATTTGCCCCACACTGCCCCCATATAGGTAATTGCCCCACACTTGCCCCCCATATAGTAATTTCCCTCACACTGCCCATATAGTAATTTGCCCCACACTGCCCCATATAGTAAATTGCCCCACACTGCCCCATATAGTAATTTGCCCCACACTGCCCATATAGTAATTTGCCCCCACCTGCCCCCATATAGTAATTTGCCCCACACTGGCCCCATAATAGTTAATTTCCTCCCCCACACTGCTCCATATAGTAATTTTCCCCCACAACTGCCCCATATAGTAATAGTAATTTGCCCCACACCTGCCCCATTAAGTAATTCTCACCACACTCGCCCACCATATAGTAATTTGCCCCACACTGCAATAGTACTTTGCCCCCACACATGCCCCACTACTAGTAAATTTCCCCCACACTGCTCCCATATATTAATTTTCCCCCACACTGCCCATATAGTAATTTTCCTCCCCCACACTGCCCCCATATAGTAATTTCCCCCACACTGCCCCCCATATAGTAATTTCTCCCCACACTGGCCCCATATAGGAATTTCCCCCACACTGCCCCATATAGTAGATTTCCACACACACTGCCCCATATAGTCATTTTTCTCCCCACACTGGCCCCCATATAGTAATTTCTCCCACACTGCCCCATATAGTAATTTCCCCCACACTGCCCCATATCGTAATTTCTCCCCACTACTGCCCCCATATAGTAAATTGCGCCCACACTGCCCCCATATAGTCATTTGCCCCACACTGCCACCATATAGTAATTTTCCCCCACACTGCTCCCCATATAGTAATTTCCCCACACTGCCCCCATATAGTAATTTGCCCCACACTGCCCCATATAGTAATTTCCCCACACTGCCCCATATGTAATTTGCCCCACACTGCCCCATATAGTAATTTTTTTTCCCCCCCCCACACTGCCGCCATATAGTTCGTATGCTTCCGCCCACACTGAACCATATTAGTTTTAGCATGCTTCTTCCCCACCACCACTGCCCCCATATAGTAATTTGCTCCCACACTGCCACATTATAGTAATTTTCCCTAACACTGCCCCATTATAGTAATTTGCCCCCACACGGCCCCCATATAGTAATTTGCCCCCACACTGCCCCCATATAGTAATTTGCCCCACACTGCCCCCCATATAAGTAATTTGCCCCACACTGCCCCCCATATAGTAATTTGCCCTCACACTGCCCCATATAGTAATTTGCCCCCACACTGCCCCATATAGTAATTTTGCCCCACACTGCCCCATATTAGTTAATTTGCCCCACACTGCCCCATATAGTTAATTTGCCCCACACTGCCCCATATAGTAATTTCCCCACACTGCTCCATTATAGTCATTTATCCCCCACCTGCCCCCATATAGTTAATTTTCCCCCCACCTGCCCCCATCCCATAGTAATTTTCCCCCCCACACTGCCCCCATATAGTAATTTACTCCCACACTGCCCCATATAGTAATTTCCCCCACACTGTCCCCCATATAGTAATTTACCCCACACACTGCCCCATATAGTAATTTTCCCCCACACGCCCCATATAGTAATTTCCCCACACTGCCCCATATAGTAATTTGCCCCACACTGCCCCATATAGTAATTTGCCCCCACACTGCCCCATATAGTTCCACCTAAAATATTGCCCCCACACTGCCCCCATATAGTAATTTCCCCCACACTGCCCCATATAGTAATTTCCCCCACACTGCCCCATATAGTAATTTCCCCCACACTGCCCCCATATAGTAATTTCCCCCACACTGCCCCATATAGTAATTTCCCCCACACTGCCCCATATAGTAATTTCCCCCACACTGCCCCATATAGTAATTTCCCCCACACTGCCCCCATATAGTAATTTCCCCCACACTGCCCCATATAGTAATTTCCCCCACACTGCCCCATATAGTAATTTCCCCACACTGCCCCATATAGTAATTTCCCCCCACACTGCCCCATATAGTAATTTTCCCCACACTGCCCCATATAGTAATTTCCCCCACACTGCCCCCATATAGTAATTTCCCCCACACTGCCCCATATAGTAATTTCCCCCACACTGCCCCCATATAGTAATTTCCCCCACACTGCCCCATATAGTAATTTCCCCCACACTGCCCCATATAGTAATTTCCCCCACACTGCCCCATATAGTAATTTCCCCCACACTGCCCCATATAGTAATTTCCCCCACACTGCCCCAATATAGTAATTTCCCCCACACTGCTCCATATAGTAATTTCCCCCACACTGCCCCATATAGTAATTTCCCCACACTGCCCCATATAGTAATTTCCCCACACTGCCCCATATAGTAATTTCCCCCACTGCCCCATATAGTAATTTCCCCACACTGCCCCATATAGTAATTTCCCCCACTGCCCCATATAGTAATTTCCCCACACTGCCCCATATAGTAATTTCCCCACACTGCCCCATATAGTAATTTCCCCCACACTGCCCCATATAGTAATTTCCCCCACACTGCCCCATATAGTAATTTCCCCACACTGCCCCATATAGTAATTTCCCCCACACTGCCCCATATAGTAATTTCCCCCACACTGCCCCATATAGTAATTTCTCCCACACTGCCCCATATAGTAATTTCCCCCCTAATCCACACTGCCCCCATATAGTAATTTCCCCCACACTGCCCCATATAGTAATTTCTCCCACACTGCCCCCATATAGTAATTTCCCCCACACTGCCCCCATATAGTAATTTCCCCACACTGCCCCATATAGTAATTTCCCCCACACTGCCCCATATAGTAATTTGCCCCACACTGCCCCATATAGTAATTTCTCCCACACTGCCCCCATATAGTAATTTGCCCCACATATCCTCCTGTGTCCCCCAAAGTTGCCACATAAAAAATAAAAGCTAAATACTCACTGCGCTTGCTGGCAGAGAAAGGCGCGCACACTTCACTGTGCTGCTGCGTCCCGGCACAGGTGCGCGATGAAGTCATCATGCACGCCTGCGCCGGGATTTCACTACCACATAGGACTCAGGCCTACTAGGTCTGAAGCCTATGGCGGTGATTGGCTGCAGGGCAGGCAGGGAACTATGCGCTCCGCTCCCTGCCCCGCTCCAGCAATGAGCGCTTCCATCTGTACTGATGGAAGCACTCATTGCTTCTGGGCCTGGCATGGCACGCGACTACTGCCCCCAATGTGACACAATTACAATCATTGTCCTAGACATAACACACCATCACTATGGGGGGGTCTCTTTATAATCACCCGTCCCTGTGATGAGGACGGCGTATGGTGGCCTGTTGTTGTGACGGACATATAAACATTTTGGGACCTCCTTCTAAATATGGGTCTCATAAAAAACCCACTATGAGATCTTATTGGTCACCGGAGGTGTTGTACAATGCCCCCATGTACAGGGAGGTTAGGACAAGACACACAGCGCCCCCACAGGACGACCCCAGCCATGGGGCAGGCTTTATAAAGGGGGCCTACACCCCAGAAAAAAGATTGCCATGGACGAGTCACTTGTCATTTTTAAAGGCAAGCTTCTATTTCACCAATATCTGCCAAGGAAGAGGGCACGATTTGGGTTAAAAATGTATAAGCTCTGTGACAGCGGACCTGGCTGCACCTATAGATTTAGAGTGCCCTCCTGAATGCCCCTCTTCCCTCAATGAGGGGTGTAGCTGGCCCGCTAAGTCCTGCCCTAGGCTGCTAGTATAGCTTATATGTGTATACAGCTAGACCTGTCCTAGGTTACTAGTATAGCTTATATGTGTATACAGCTAGACCTGTCCTAGGCTACTAGTATAGATTATATGTGTATACAGCTAGACCTGTCCTAGGTTACTAGTATAGATTATATGTGTATACAGCTAGACCTGTCCTAGGCTACTAGTATAGATTATATGTGTATACAGCTAGACCTGTCCTAGGTTAGGTTACTAGTATAGCTTATATGTGTATACAGCTAGACCTGCCCTAGGCTGCTAGTATAGCTTATATGTGTATACAGCTAGACCTGTCCTAGGTTACTAGTATAGCTTATATGTGTATACAGCTAGTCCTGTCCTAGGTTACTAGTATAGATTATATGTGTATACAGCTAGACCTGTCCTAGGCTGCTAGTATAGATTATATGTGTATACAGCTAGACCTGTCCTAGGTTGCTAGTATAGCTTATATGTGTATACAGCTAGACCTGCCCTAGGCTGCTAGTATAGCTTATATGTGTATACAGCTAGACCTGTCCTAGGCTGCTAGTATAGCTTATATGTGTATACAGCTAGACCTGTCCTAGGTTACTAGTATAGATTATATGTGTATACAGCTAGACCTGTCCTAGGTTACTAGTATAGCTTATATGTGTATACAGCTAGCCCTGTCCTAGGCTGCTAGTATAGCTTATATGTGTATACAGCTAGACCTGTCCTAGGTTACTAGTATAGATTATATGTGTATACAGCTAGACCTGTCCTAGGTTACTAGTATAGATTATATGTGTATACAGCTAGACCTGTCCTAGGCTGCTAGTATAGCTTATATGTGTATACAGCTAGACCTGTCCTAGGCTGCTAGTATAGCTTATATGTGTATACAGCTAGACCTGTCCTAGGTTACTAGTATAGATTATATGTGTATACAGCTAGACCTGTCCTAGGTTACTAGTATAGCTTATATGTGTATACAGCTAGCCCTGTCCTAGGCTGCTAGTATAGCTTATATGTGTATACAGCTAGACCTGTCCTAGGTTACTAGTATAGCTTATATGTGTACACAGCTAGACCTGTCCTAGGTTACTAGTATAGATTATATGTGTATACAGCTAGACCTGTCCTAGGTTACTAGTATAGATTATATGTGTATACAGCTAGACCTGTCCTAGGCTGCTAGTATAGCTTATATGTGTATACAGCTAGACCTGTCCTAGGTTACTAGTATAGATTATATGTGTATACAGCTAGACCTGTCCTAGGTTACTAGTATAGATTATATGTGTATACAGCTAGACCTGTCCTAGGCGGCTAGTATAGCTTATATGTGTACACAGCTAGACCTGTCAGAGGTTACTAGTATAGATTATATGTGTATACAGCTAGACCTGTCCTAGGTTACTAGTATAGCTTATATGTGTATACAGCTAGCCCTGTCCTAGGCTGCTAGTATAGCTTATATGTGTATACAGCTAGACCTGTCCTAGGTTACTAGTATAGATTATATGTGTATACAGCTAGACCTGTCCTAGGTTACTAGTATAGATTATATGTGTATACAGCTAGACCTGTCCTAGGTTACTAGTATAGATTATATGTGTATACAGCTAGACCTGTCCTAGGCTGCTAGTATAGCTTATATGTGTATACAGCTAGACCTGTCCTAGGCTGCTAGTATAGCTTATATGTGTATACAGCTAGACCTGTCCTAGGTTGCTAGTATAGATTATATGTGTATACAGCTAGACCTGTCCTAGGTTACTAGTATAGCTTATATGTGTATACAGCTAGCCCTGTCCTAGGCTGCTAGTATAGCTTATATGTGTATACAGCTAGACCTGTCCTAGGTTACTAGTATAGATTATATGTGTATACAGCTAGACCTGTCCTAGGTTACTAGTATAGATTATATGTGTATACAGCTAGACCTGTCCTAGGCTGCTAGTATAGCTTATATGTGTATACAGCTAGACCTGTCCTAGGCTGCTAGTATAGCTTATATGTGTACACAGCTAGACCTGTCCTAGGTTACTAGTATAGCTTATATGTGTATACAGCTAGACCTGTCCTAGGCTGCTAGTATAGCTTATATGTGTACACAGCTAGACCTGTCAGAGGTTACTAGTATAGATTATATGTGTATACAGCTAGACCTGTCCTAGGTTACTAGTATAGCTTATATGTGTATACAGCTAGCCCTGTCCTAGGCTGCTAGTATAGCTTATATGTGTATACAGCTAGACCTGTCCTAGGTTACTAGTATAGATTATATGTGTATACAGCTAGACCTGTCCTAGGTTACTAGTATAGATTATATGTGTATACAGCTAGACCTGTCCTAGGTTACTAGTATAGATTATATGTGTATACAGCTAGACCTGTCCTAGGCTGCTAGTATAGCTTATATGTGTATACAGCTAGACCTGTCCTAGGCTGCTAGTATAGCTTATATGTGTACACAGCTAGACCTGTCAGAGGTTACTAGTATAGATTATATGTGTATACAGCTAGACCTGTCCTAGGTTACTAGTATAGATTATATGTGTATACAGCTAGTCCTGTCCTAGGCTGCTAGTATAGATTATATGTGTATACAGCTAGACCTGTCCTAGGCTGCTAGTATAGCTTATATGTGTATACAGCTAGTCCTGTCCTAGGCTGCTAGTATAGATTATATGTGTATACAGCTAGTCCTGTCCTAGGTTACTAGTATAGCTTATATGTGTATACAGCTAGACCTGCCCTAGGCTGCTAGTATAGATTATATGTGTATACAGCTAGACCTGTCCTAGGTTATGTCATGGAACCATGAACCAGACGTACAACAAGAGATGAGTGGAAATAAGAAGGCTTTATTGAAAATAAAGCTGTAAGGCAAAAGTCCAAACGGATGGCTAAACCGAAGCAGGGTCCTGCGAAACCAGGGATCAGGAACCAGAAGGGTAGTCAGACGAAGCCAGGATCAGGAATCAGCAGGGTAGTCAGACGAAGCCAGGATCAGGAATCAGCAGGGTAGTCAGACGAAGCCAGGATCAGGAACCAGAAGCAGCAGCAGTCTTAGAAGCATGTGAGCACAGGAGGACCAAGCAAGGAACTGAAGCCACAGACCTCCTATATATATGAGCTAGGCATCCAGCTCCTCCCAGTGGGAAGGAGGAGCCGCAGGGTGGGAGGCTACAAGAAACCCAGAAACCAAGATGGCCGCCAGCACATGTCAAACGAAGGAGGACAGCAAGGAGGTAAGACCATGACAGTACCTCCCCCTCAAGGGCCCCTCCTCCGCGGAGTAAGGAACGGTTTCTGAGGGAAGCGTGCGTGGAAGGCTCGGAGCAAGGCAGGAGCATGGACATCTGCGGAGGGAACCCAGGAACGCTCCTCTGGACCATAACCACGCCAATGGACCAAAAACTGCACCCGGCCGCGGACCAGGCGTGAGTCCAGGATATTGCTCACCTCATACTCCTCACGATTGCCCACTTGGACCGGACGAGGCCGAGGAATCGAGGAAGTGAAACGATTACACACCAATGGCTTCAACAGGGAGACATGAAACACGTTGGAGATCCGCATGCCAGGAGGAAGCGCAAGGGCATAGGCTACCGAGTTTACCCTGCGAAGCACTCGGAAGGGACCAACAAAGCGAGGCGCCAGCTTGGGAGTGGGCACTCGAAGGTTGAGGTTGCGGGTGGACCACCATACGCGGTCTCCGACCTGGTAGGAAGGAGCGGGCGCTCGTCTGCGATCAGCCTTGAGTCTCTGGCGCTGCGCAGAGACCTCAAGGGACCTCTGGATCTGTACCCAAGAAGCACGTAGGACGGAAAGGTGATCCTCCACAGCCGGAATATCCTGGGGAGAGAATACCTCCGGTAACACGGCAGGTTGGAACCCATAATTGGCCATGAAGGGAGACGTCCCAGAGGAAGAGTTCACCGCCGTGTTCCTGGCAAACTCAGCCCAAGGCAGGAGGTCAACCCAATTGTCTTGGTGATCGGAGACATAGCAGCGAAGGAAGTGCTCCAAGGCCTGATTGGATCGTTCTGCGGCCCCATTGGACTGAGGGTGGTAGGCTGAGGAGAAAGAGAGATGAATCCCCAACTGGGAGCAAAAGGCGCGCCAGAACCTGGACACAAACTGACTCCCCCGATCGGACACAATCTCCTTGGGCAAACCGTGCAACCGGAAGACCTCCCTGGCAAAAATCGAGGCCAACACTTGTGCAGAGGGTAACTTCTTAAGAGGAACACAGTGGCACATTTTGGAAAACCGATCCACTATCATGAGAATGACCGTATGGCCTCGGGATGCAGGGAGGTCCACAATGAAATCCATCCCCAGGTGTGACCATGGACGCTCCCCGGTGGCTATGGGTTGCAAAAGGCCCAACGGAAGGTGCCGAGGGGACTTACTCTGGGCACAAACGGAGCATGCCGCTACATATGCGGCGATGTCGGAACGTAGAGAAGGCCACCAGAACAGACGTGAAACAGCCCAGGACAGCTGATTCTTTCCAGGATGCCCCGCGGCCTTGGAGTTATGGTAGGTTCGCAACAACCGAGTGCGCAACTCCTCAGGCACAAAACACCTGCCATTGGGTCTCCCAGAGGGAGCACCAGATTGAGCCGCCAAAATCTGCTCACCCAGGGGAGAGGTCAGGCTGGTGCGAATGGCGGCCAGGATCTGATTTCGGAGGTATGACCGAAGTCGGAATCGACTCCTCCCCGGACAGCTCGGAGTACTGCCGTGATAAGGCATCCGCTCTGATGTTCTTGGAACCGGGTAGGTAGGAGACCACGTAATTAAAACGTGACAAGAACAGAGCCCATCTGGCCTGACGTGGTGTCAATCTCTTGGCCTCAGAGAGGTAGGTCAGATTCTTGTGGTCCGTCAGGATGAGAACCGGAACCACAGAACCCTCGAGCAAGTGCCTCCATTCTTTAAGGGCCTGCACGATGGCCAATAACTCCCTGTCACCAATCTGGTAGTTGCACTCCGCGGAAGACAGTTTCCGGGAGTAAAACCCACAAGGAAGCAGAGGGCCCTCTGGTGTTCTACGCTGAGACAGGAGGGCGCCTACTCCCGTCTCAGACGCGTCCACCTCGAGGACAAACGGCAACCCAGGGTTGGGATGCGACAGAATCGGAGCCGACACAAAGGCGGACTTTAGAGCCTCAAAAGCTCGGATGGCCTCGGGCGGCCAGACCTGGGGATTACTGCCCTTCTTGGTCAGATCCGTGAGAGGCTTGGCTAGCCTGGAAAAGTCCCTGATGAACTTCCGATAATAATTGGCGAAGCCCAAAAAGCGCTGCAGGGCACGAAGACCACTGGGCTGGGGCCACTGTAAGACAGCCGAAACCTTCTCAGGATCCATGGAGAACCCCTCAGCGGAAATGATGTAACCTAAGAAGGTTACCTGGGATCGGTGAAATTCGCATTTCTCAAGCTTACCGAACAGCTTGTTCTCTCGTAACCGTTGCAACACTCGTCTGACATCCAGAATGTGGGCCTCCATGGATTCAGAATATACCAAGATGTCATCCAAATAGACCACCACACACTGCTGCAACAGGTCACGGAAAACATCGTTGATGAATTCCTGGAAGACTGCGGGCGCATTGCACA
This sequence comes from Bufo gargarizans, assembly GCF_014858855.1. NCBI lineage: Eukaryota > Metazoa > Chordata > Amphibia > Anura > Bufonidae > Bufo > Bufo gargarizans. The sequence continues at coordinate 1,270,253 of NC_058087.1, forward strand.
ACCCAAAGGGCATAACCAAGGATTCATAATGACCGGTCCTGGTGTTAAACGCGGTCTTCCACTCATCGCCCGCCTTGATCCTTACCAGGTTATATGCCGCCCTCAGGTCGAGTTTGGTAAAGACCGTGGCCCCTTTGAGGCGATCGAACAGCTCGGAAATCAAGGGTATCGGGTAAGCGTTCTTGATCGTGATGCGATTGAGACCCCTGTAATCGATGCAAGGCCTCAACTCACCGCCCTTCTTTTTCACAAAGAAAAATCCAGCCCCTGCCGGGGACGAGGATTTGCGAATGTGTCCGCGTGAAAGCGCCTCCCTCACGTACTCCTCCATGGCCTCATTCTCCGCTACCGACAGTGGATAGACTTTGCCACGAGGCGGAACGGCACCAGATTGTAACTCTATGGCACAATCGTATGGGCGGTGCGGAGGTAGGGCAACCGCACGCACCTTATCGAATACATCCCGGTACTCCTCGTATTCAGGAGGCAACAGAGAGTCCGAGGAAGTACACAGCAACTTGACAGGCCCATGGATGCAACTAGCCCCACACTGCGGTGACCACGAGAGGATCTCGGCCGATTTCCAATCGAAAGTCGGATTATGCTTCTGGAGCCAGGGGTACCCCAAGACCACCGAGTAGTGTGGAGACGAAATAACCTGGAGACAGACCGACTCTCTGTGAACGGCACCAATGGCCATCCCCACTGGAAGGGTCTCATGAGTCACGTGTGGCGGCAGAAGGGGTCTGCCGTCTATCGCCTCAAGAACCAGTGGGGAACCTCGAGGCTGCAGAGGAATGGAATTGGCGGCAGCGAACACACTATCAATGAACAAACCACCAGCACCAGAGTCCACCAACGCCTGGGTCGTCACCGAGCCCCCGACCCAGGAGAGGACAACAGTAATCAGTGGTTTGTCAACACGGGAAACCGGGGACGAGGAGACTCCACCTTTGATCTGCCCCCGACAGGATCTCAGGTGCGAGCGTTTCCCGGACGGTTCGGGCATGCCAACCGAAAATGCCCACCGAGACCACAGTACATGCATCGGCCCTCGCGTCTCCGGAGTACCCTCTCCCCCTCGGACAGGCGAGCAAACCCCAGCTGCATGGGTTCATCCCCAGACAAGTCATCCCCAGGAGGCGTGGGAGGAGAGGGAGGCACGGGTGGGACAGCAAACGTAGGCGCCAATCTGTTAGAAGGCCTCCGCAGGCTCTCCTTAAAGGAAGGTCTCTCCCTGAGTCTGGTGTCAATCAAAATCAGGAAAGAAATAAGAGACTCGAGCTCCACTGGTAGGTCCTTAGCTGCAACCTCATCCTTCAAGGCATCCGAGAGACCATGAGAGAAAGCAGCAACCAGAGCCTCATTATTCCAGCCCACCTCTGCTGCCAGGGTACGAAACTCAATGGCGTATTCAGCTACGGATCGTGAACCCTGTCTGATGGACATAAGGAGCTTCGCAGCAGAGGCAGCACGAGCCGGCACATCGAATACCTTCCGAAGAGAAGCAACAAAACCAGAAAACTCGGCAACCACCGGATTGTTGTTCTCCCATAAAGGGCTGGCCCAGGCCAAGGCCTTGTCCGAGAGCAGCGAGATCAAGAAGCCCACCTTTGATCTCTCAGTAGGAAAGGCATGTGGCAGCAACTCGAAGTAAATGCCCACCTGGTTAAGGAAACCTCGGCACTGAGTTGGCTCTCCCCCAAAGCGCTGTGGAAGGGGGGCAGAACCGGTCATACCCCGAAACACCGCAGGCGCAGCAACAGGTGTCGGGGTAGACTCTGGCGCAACAACCGGAGCGGCAGTAGGAGCGGGCCCAGGAGCGACAACCGACCCATCGGCAACGGAAGCTAAATGAGCCGTGCGTTCAAGCAGGGTTTGCAACGCCACAGCGAACCGACCCAACAGGTGATCCTGCTGATCAAGTCTGGCAACCAGCGTAGGTAGCGAGGATGGCCCTGTACCGTCAGAATTCATGGCTTGGTCCTAATGTCATGGAACCATGAACCAGACGTACAACAAGAGATGAGTGGAAATAAGAAGGCTTTATTGAAAATAAAGCTGTAAGGCAAAAGTCCAAACGGATGGCTAAACCGAAGCAGGGTCCTGCGAAACCAGGGATCAGGAACCAGAAGGGTAGTCAGACGAAGCCAGGATCAGGAATCAGCAGGGTAGTCAGACGAAGCCAGGATCAGGAATCAGCAGGGTAGTCAGACGAAGCCAGGATCAGGAACCAGAAGCAGCAGCAGTCTTAGAAGCATGTGAGCACAGGAGGACCAAGCAAGGAACTGAAGCCACAGACCTCCTATATATATGAGCTAGGCATCCAGCTCCTCCCAGTGGGAAGGAGGAGCCGCAGGGTGGGAGGCTACAAGAAACCCAGAAACCAAGATGGCCGCCAGCACATGTCAAACGAAGGAGGACAGCAAGGAGGTAAGACCATGACAGGTTACTAGTATAGATTATATGTGTATACAGCTAGACCTGTCCTAGGCTGCTAGTATAGATTATATGTGTATACAGCTAGACCTGTCCTAGGCTGCTAGTATAGCTTATATGTGTATACAGCTAGACCTGTCCTAGGTTACTAGTATAGATTATATGTGTATACAGCTAGGACCTGTCCTAGGTTACTAGTATAGCTTATATGTGTATACAGCTAGACCTGTCCTAGGTTACTAGTATAGCTTATATGTGTATACAGCTAGACCTGTCCTAGGTTACTAGTATAGCTTATATGTGTATACAGCTAGACCTGTCCTAGGCTGCTAGTATAGATTATATGTGTATACAGCTACACCTGTCCTAGGTTACTAGTATAGCTTATATGTGTATACAGCTAGACCTGTCCTAGGTTACTAGTATGCTTATATGTGTATACAGCTAGACCTGTCCTAGGTTACTGGTATAGATTATATGTGTATACAGCTAGGACCTGTCCTAGGTTACTAGTATAGCTTATATGTGTATACAGCTAGACCTGTCCTAGGTTACTAGTATAGCTTATATGTGTATACAGCTAGACCTGTCCTAGGCTGCTAGTATAGCTTATATGTGTATACAGCTAGCCCTGTCCTAGGTTACTAGTATAGCTTATATGTGTACACAGCTAGACCTGTCCTAGGTTACTAGTATAGATTATATGTGTATACAGCTAGACCTGTCCTAGGCTGCTAGTATAGATTATATGTGTATACAGCTAGACCTGTCCTAGGCTGCTAGTATAGCTTATATGTGTATACAGCTAGACCTGCCCTAGGCTGCTAGTATAGCTTATATGTGTATACAGCTAGCCCTGTCCTAGGCTGCTAGTATAGATTATATGTGTATACAGCTAGACCTGTCCTAGGCTGCTAGTATAGATTATGTGTATACAGCTAAGTCCTGTCCTAGGTTACTAGTATAGATTATATGTGTATACAGCTAGACCTGTCCTAGGCTGCTAGTGTAGATTATATGTGTATACAGCTAAGACCTGTCCTAGGTTACTAGTATAGCTTATATGTGTATACAGCTAGTCCTGTCCTAGGTTACTAGTATAGCTTATATATGTATACAGCTAAGTCCTGTCCTAGGTTACTAGTATAGATTATATATGTATACAGCTAGACCTGTCCTAGGTTACTAGTATAGCTTATATGTGTATACAGCTAGGACCTGTCCTAGGTTACTAGTATAGCTTATATGTGTATACAGCTAGACCTGACAATTCCCTTAATACAGTTCCTACGTTTGTGTGTTAAAGATAAAAGCAGAGTTATTTACTGTGACATCATGTTTTGGATGTCATATAACTGTTATATATTGTGTTCACAGAAGCAGAAAAGATAATATGTCTTTAAGATTCATTATATGGATGTGAGGTAAGCTCAATGACACAGCAGAAACAATAGAAAGCATAGAGTTAAACTGTTGTTGCTGGGCAGGAGTCTAGACCAATCACAGCCAGCCTCACACACAGCAGGAGTCTTGACCAATCACAGCAAGCCTCACACACAGCTCAGGAGTCTTGACCAATCACAGCCAGCCTCACACACAGCCTGTGTGGGAAATTCCCTAGCAGGAGCTGCTAGAAATTATTATTTACCAGAGAGAGAAGCTGAATAGACATTCACTCCACTAAGAGCTGTGCTTATGGAAGCAGAGAGGCCAAAATAGTTCCACCAATCCAACTACAAATTCTAATTCCATATTGCAATGCAAATTGCATACAACCATACCATATCATACTCAACCAATCTGCAAATTGTTACTGCTAACTGCATACTGCAAATTGCGACCAAATTCAGCAAGTGAACTATTAGACCTTTATACCTCTCAGAGAGATCATAAAGTGCTTACATACCTTAAAGTGAGAGTACAGATACTGAAGAGAGAAATACAGACGTGGACAAAATTGTTGGTACCCTTTGGTCAATGAAAGAAAAAGTCACAATGGTCACAGAAATAACTTTAATCTGACAAAAGTAATAATAAATTAAAATTCTATAAATGTTAACCAATGAAAGTCAGACATTGTTTTTCAACCATGCTTCAACAGAATTATGTAAAAAAATAAACTCATGAAACAGGCATGGACAAAAATGATGGTACCCCTAGAAAACACAGAACATAATGTGACCAAAGGGACATGTTAATTCAAGGTGTGTCCACTAATTAGCATCACAGGTGTCTACAACCTTGTAATCAGCCATTGGGCCTATATATATGGCTCCAGGTAATCACTGTGTTGTTTGGTGATATGGTGTGTACCACACTCGACATGGACCAGAGGAAGCAAAGGAAAGAGCTGTCTCAAGAGATCAGAAAGAAAATTATAGACAAGCATGTTAAAGGTAAAGGCTATAAGACCATCTCCAAGCAACTAGATGTTCCTGTGAGTACAGTTGCACATATTATTCATAAGTTTAAGATCCATGGGACTGTAGCCAACCTCCCTGGACGTGGCCGCAGGAGGAAAATTGATGACAAATCTAAGAGACGGATAATCCGAATGGTAACAAAAGAGCCTAGAAAGACTTCTAAAGAGATTCAAGGTGAACTTCATGCTCAAGGAACATCAGTGTCAGATCGCACCATCCGTCGTTGTTTGAGCCAAAGTGGACTACATGGGAGACGACCAAGGAGGACACCATTGTTGAAAACGAATCATAAAAAAGCAAGACTGGAATATGCCAAACTACATGTTGACAAGCCACAAAGCTTCTGGGAGAATGTCCTGTGGACAGATGAGACAAAAATCGAAGTTTTTGCCAAGGCACATCAGCTGTATGTTCACAGACGAAAAAATGAAGCATATCAAGAAAAGAACACTGTCCCTACTGTGAAACATGGAGGAGGCTCTGTTATGTTCTGGGGCTGCTTTGCTGCGTCTGGCACAGGGTGTCTTGAATCTGTGCAGGGTACAATGAAATCTCAAGACTATCAAGGAATTCTAGAGAGAAATGTACTAGCCAGTGTCAGAAAGCTTGGTCTCAGTCGCAGGTCATGGGTCTTGCAACAGGACAATGACCCAAAACACACCGCTAAAAACACCCAAGAATGGCTAAGAGGAAAAAATTGGACTATTCTAAAGTGGCCTTCTATGAGCCCTGACCTCAATCCTATTGAGCATCTTTGGAAGGAGCTGAAACATGCAGTCTGGAAAAGGCACCCTTCAAACCGGACACAACTGGAGCAGTTTGCTCATGAGGAGTGGGCCAAAATACCTGCTGAGAGGTGCAGATGTCTCATTGACAGTTACAGGAAGCGTTTGATTGCAGTGATTGCCTCAAAAGGTTGCGCAACAAAATATTAAGTTAGGGGTACCATCATTTTTGTCCATGCCTGTTTCATGAGTTTATTTTTTTACATAATTCTGTTGAAGCATGGTTGAAAAACAATGTCTGACTTTCATTGGTTAACATTTATAGAATTTTAATTTATTATTACTTTTGTCAGATTAAAGTTATTTCTGTGACCATTGTGACTTTTTCTTTCATTGACCAAAGGGTACCAACAATTTTGTCCACGTCTGTATATCCACCATTTTATGTTGACTGCCAAGATTGAACAGTTGAACCACCATCTTGTGATATCTTTTCAACACGTGTTTTGTACATGGACTATCTGCTGCGGAGGCGGCAGTGTTATATATGAAGAGAAGTTGAAGTTAATAAATAAGTTATTTCAAGCATTTGGTGTGCTCTTTACACCTACTGTTTCCATAGAACGGCGCTAGAGGAATTACAGAGTAAGGCCTCATGCACACGACCGTTGTGTGCATCCGTGTCAGTTGTTCCGTTTTCCGTGATCTTCTGCGGACCCATTGACTTTCAATGGGTCCGTTGAAAACTCAGAAAATGCACTGTTTGTCATCCGCGTCCGTGATCCGTGTTTCCTGTCCGACAAAAAAATATGACCTGTCCTATTTTTTTGACGGACAACGGTTCGCGGACCCATTCAAGTCAATGGGTCCGTGAAAAAACACGGAGGCACACAAGATTGTGATCCGTGTCCGTTTTTTTCCTATCATTTTCAAGGCAAACTTGACTTAGATTTTTTTTTTCACTTTTCTGGTCTGGTGATCCTCCAAAAATCAAGGAAGACACACGGAAGAAAAAACTGACACAGATCACGGAACCCCGTTTTGCGGACCGTGAAAAAATACTGTCGTGTGCATGAGGCCTAACAGACAGTCTGGTTAGACTAAAAGTCAGAGCTATCAGAATTCTTCTAAGGCCACAGCACAAGAGGCACTTCATAGTGCTGCACCTGCCACACCAGGGTTTTGTGCACACTCTTTTAGATCAGGGCTACCACTTGTACCTCGACCAGCGTACCCCTTTTCAGGTGCCTTTCAGTCAGAAAGCCCGTAGCATGTGGCACCATACGCCACAATGGAAGCACTCATCTCCCTGTGCCCCGACGATGACGGGCGCCCCCCCCCCCCACTTCTGAGCGGCTCGGGGAGGGGGCAGTTGCCCCATTGCTCCCCCTGGATCCGCCAGTGCCTGTGTGTGGCACAAATACCGCCGTCTGTACGCCTGTCTGCATACAGGATTACAGTAAATATATGGGGGGTGGACCTTCAGACCAAATGCTGCAGCCCGACAGCGCGGTCAGGAAATCCCATACAAGTTGCCCGATGTAATTCTTTTGTCATGTTCCAAAAAGCAGGAAACCAAGGAACAAATCTTAATATTTAAGAACAAATCATTAAAAATGTAATATTTGGAGAGCAGTGGAATAGCATCTAGTGATGCCAGCAGAATGATCTCAGGTCAACATCTCCCATCAGAGGTGGCCGTACTGCGAAGAAAGCAGAGCCCAAAAGAAACGTAGGGTCTGTTACAAGAACAGGGCCCGGCGGGACACCACATATCAATGTGACACCGGGCCAGATAACCCTGGACTTTACCATATGTAACGCCCCCGAGTGGCATTACCACTGCTACGCCCTGCTTCTATCTGTGTGTGCTAATATCATTTCATCTGAGCATTTATCCCAAGTCCCCCACATTGTGCATGTCCTATTTCTATGCAACGGTATATGTTCATGTAATGTACCTGGTTCACCAGTAGGTGGCAGCAAGCATGGCAGTAGAGAGAATGGAACCCTTGTTTCTATTCTAATCCTTTCTCTAAGGATGGGTGGGGACCAGTTCTAGTCAGTCCTAGCTTACCCCAGGCTAGTTGAAGGTGTTCTGGGCCACGTCTCTTTGGTACGTACCCAAACCAAGCCAGCCAGAGCACCCTAAGCTCAGCTGGACATGGAGGCAGAAGCTTGGAGCCTCAGAAGCCAGGAGGAAAGTTCCCTGGTATAACTTGAGAGACAGACTACAGAAGGAAAGTGCAGCAGACAGCAAAAGCTGAGTTATACAGCCAGCCTGTCAGTACAGCAGAGCCAGAGAGAAACAGGTGTAGCAGAGACGAGTTTGCCTGCCAGTTTTAATACTAAAGCCTGCTGGGACCAAGACAAAGCTTGAAGATTGTTTCTGATGAATGTTTATTCAAGTAAAGCTGCTGTTCAACTTCATACAAGGTCTGGAATCAAGTTATTCTTTACCCCCTAATTAAACTACCTTTGTCTTCTTTGGACAACAGCATATCCAGGTAGGAGCACCGTGACACGTGTACAAAACATTAAGGGACATTTAGGCCACCTGGCATTCCTACACCTGGCTACCAACACCATTTCTTAAAGGGACTCTGTCCTGTTGTTGCTTCACTGCAAACATTTCTTACTTGCAATTTTTTTTATTTCAGGTTGAGATAATAAAGGAGCACATACAGTGCGATATTTTACAGCATCAGTTACAACAAGTTTTTTGGTCCCGATAGAGTCAGAAATATTTCTGCGTCGCACATACTTCCCTAGATTATTCGCTTAATCAATTTATATATTTGTTTACCTTTTATGCACTCTTGGCCATTTTTAATTCATTATAAAACTCCACCCCTAGATGAATACCGTAAAATAATAAAAGTCATACTACACCCCTTAATGAATCCTTTAGAGGGTGTAATTTCCAAAATGGGGTCACTTTTTGGAGGTTTGCACAGTGCGGGACCTCAGGGCGACAGCGCCTGAAAATAATTCCAGTGAAATCTGCCCTCCTAAACCCGTATCGCGCTCCATCTGTTCTGCGCCCTGCCGGGTGCCCGTACAGCAGTCGACAAACACATGTGGGGTGTTTCTTTAAACCACAGAATCAGGGTCATAGATTTTGATTTTAGTTTGACTGTTAACCCTTGCTGTGTTACAGAAAAAAAAATGATTAAAATGGAAAATCTGTGAAAAAAGTGAAATTGAGGAATTTTATCCCCATTCTCCTTTAATTCTTGTGAAGCACCTAAAGGGTTAACAAAGTTTGCAGCATCAGTTTTGAATACCTTGAGGGGTGTACTTTCTAAAATGGGGCCATGTATGGGGGGGTTTCCACTATGTAAGCCTCAAAAAGTGACTTCAGACCTGAACTGGTCCTTAAAAAGTGGGTTTTAGAAATGTTCTTAAAAAGTGTAAGATTTGCTTCTAAACTTCTAAGCGTCCGACGTCCCCAAAAAGTAAAATGACATTTACAGACTGATGCAGACATGAAGTAGACGTACGGGGAATGCAAAGTAAGAACTTGGTGAGGGATCACTGTCTGCCTTAAAAGCAGAGAAATTCTAAAGTTTAAAATTATACATTTTTCCAACTTTTCAGTAAATTTTGGATTTTTTTTATAAATAAACGTGAAACATATTGACTCAAATTTACCACTAACATGAAGTACAATGTGTCACGAGAAAACAGTCTCGGAACGGCTCGGATAAGTGAAGTCTCGGAACGGCTCGGATAAGTGAAGTCTCGGGACGGCTCGGATAAGTGAAGTCTCGGGACGGCTCGGATAAGTGAAGTCTCGGAACGGCTCGGATAAGTGAAGTCTCGGAACGGCTCGGATAAGTGAAGTCTCGGAACGGCTCGGATAAGTAAAAGCTTTCCAAAGTCATTCACACATAAAGTGATGTCGGATTTCCAAAAAACGGCCTGGTCACAAAGCCTGCATCTTCTATGAAGCGGACCCCTAGTCATACTGCAGTGTCCCCCTAGGTGTGAAGAGGGGCCCTTCAAACCTTTCTGTCCCCTCCGTAATAGCTGCAGACTCCTGACACAGGGCGGTAACTGCATGTACACACTGTCACCACCAGGTGGAGCTGTCGCATCAGATGTATAGTAGAAGGCAGGCTCAGGAAGTTAGTCAGGAGAGGACAGCATGTCATTATGTTGTGTGGCCCCTGGGCACTCCCCAGAAGGGCAAGATAAGATAAGAAACCAAGGACTACGGGATCCCTTCTTTTTGTAGTACCCCTGTCCTGGAGTCAGAGACGGAGTTGTATTGAAGCAGCCTGTCCAAATAATGGAGCAGATGAGGAATGCCTGCCGCTAGGGAGACCGCCCTGCTGGTTGCCAAGTTTTAGTTCCAAGGATCCAAAGTACCGAAAGGCTGAGTTATCAGAGCAAGACCAGAACCAAGGAAGGTATCCCCTGGAACCTGTCTACATCTGCCTCACCGAGCCTGTTGTCTGGAGTTGCAGCTCGCCTCCATCTTGTGGACCAAGGCATTATCTGCATGGAGGCTACCTTCCTCAAGGCTAGTATTGCAAGTAAAGTTCTTGTTGGTTCAACTCCTGCCTCCCTCCGTATTCTATACCATCTCTCATTGCACCTAATGCTGCTGGCGTCACGGACACCAGGGACCCTGCCCAGGCACCTTAAACCATTCCACCAAGGGCACCTCAACCACCATCTGGAGGGAGTCCCTGGACAACAGAGTGTGCCCCGAAGGAACTGGTGCTGTCCTTCCCTTCACTGCACGCTGGCCCAGGGAGTGCTACAGAACTGTGAGTAAACAACTACTACCCCCATCGGCCCACCAACACTCACACATTGCCCCTGTGGCCCGGTCGCTGCAATACTTTGGGTTATTGAAACTTTAAGACTTTTTGGTGTTTAAGGAGTCTGGTCACACAGTTCCTGCGGTCTCCTCACTTTTGCGCCTCTGCTAGGTTATCCTCTCTGTTGGACAGTACACCATGCAGTTCTGCACCCTCGCCCTGAACTGTCCAGGAAGAAGGCCCGGTGACTGCTTTTCGGGAGGGCCTGTTTAGGTGCATAAAGGATTAGTTGATAGATTGAGATGTTGTCACGGAAGGTGTACAGAAACTAGAAGACACAAAATAATGATCCGACTGACTTGATCCAAAACTAAGGAACCAGAGGGTAAGCCCTGTAACAGACCTGGCTCTCTCCCTTACTGCTCAGCCTATGCAAAAATCTCTATGGTAGATGATCGCATATCCTCGTTCCTCGACTGTATAACACCTGAACACCCTATAATAGTGAGGGGACACGACCACCGGCTCCCTACACTTGATACGGAGGGAGTCAGGGTCACCTGGGATCCAGCAAACAGGAAAACACAAATGAATGAACAAACTTATCTGTAGAAGCATCAGTAGTAGCATCCAGCATGCACACACTCCAGGAAGTTGTATAAACCGCAAAGTGATGCAGTATGGGAAGGGATTTAAAGGGATGCAATCAGTGCAACTACATGACAGCTGAGAGAGGCTAACGAGATGAGAAAACGAAAGCAAAACAAAAGGAACCTCAAGGAGGAGGTTCTGAAGAACATCTGTCAGAGCTTCTCAGATGTCTGGTGGTGACAGATATCCCATCTACCCTGGATGACTAGATTACCCTGGCCACCAAGGGTTAGCCACCAAGACTGACCTCCACTTTAGTGGAACAGAGTTCCCAGAGCCCATGCAGCTAGAAAGGGTTGGACTGAGTAAGGAGATGTGCAGTACCCCAGACAGTTGTTCTGTCATGTTATGCCCAGTACACCAGCATAGATTGGTATGGGTGACAGGGACAAGGTTAACCAACTTGTTCCTCTCCCTCTTGGTAGGGGTGGGCTGAAGGGGGAGTTCTAGCTAAGACAGTGAGGGGGAAGAAAGCAGATCCAATTGCTACTACACCTAGAGTCTTAGGGACCAGAAAGTGATCCAGTTCTCCTGTCGGACCACTACTCTAGAGAGACTGCAAGAGCACCAGGATAACTGGAAAGCTACAGCATGATATAGACAACAGAGCAAAGAGCAAGCCACAGCTTTACAGACCCTGCTGCAGGTGAGGGACTGCGGCTTAGACAACCATGACCTAGAAAACATCCAGGCCCGACCAACTCAAAGCCTGCATTTCATAGTGGACAGCTAAATCCACAAGTGTCAGCACACAGCTGTCAGACAGAAGTGCAAGACAGTTTTCAGAAAACACAGCTTTCAGCAGTGGGGCCATGATCTGCCACTTATCCAACCGCCACACCTCCTCATCTCGGGACAGAACCGGCACTTTGTGCTTCATACTGTGCGATGTGCCACAAGTAAAGAGAGACTGTTCTGCATTTACTTCTGGCCTCGTTCTTAAAAACCACCTTTCCACTGCACCAATCCCCAGGGAGCCAAGACCATAGGGAGTGCACCATGACACAACACCTCAACAGAGTCACTACCACTCTCATCCTCTGCACTGGCTCTTCTGGGGATTGCTGTTAATGGAACAGTGATTTCTGCAAACAATGAGGAGCCAGAACCTGTGTCCTCAAGGAGGGAAAGTCCAGCACCTAGGGTCGACTGGAGAGACTGCCCTGGACAGAGTCAAGCTCTCTCCAGAGTTGATGCCCCTAAAGGGGCATTCTAATGCATGTAAGAGCATTCTACTGTGAGTGGGGCACACTAAAGGGGGCATCACTACATTGTGGGGGCACTAAAGGGAGCATTACACTGTGTGTGGGGGCACTAAAAAGGGCATCACTACTGTGTGTGGGGGGGGGGGGGGAACCAAAGGGGGCTTTCTACTGTGTGTGGGCAGCACCAAAGGGGGCATTCTACTGTGTGGGGGCACTAAAAAGGGCATCGCTACTGTGTGTGTGTGGGGGGGGGAACCAAATGGGGCTTTCTACTGTGTGTGTGTGGAGAGCACTAAAGGGGGCATAACTACTCTGTGGGGTCACTAAAGGGGCATTATATTGTGTGGGGGCACTAAAGGGGGCATCATTACTTTGTGTGGGGGGGCACCAAAGGGGGCATTCTGCGGTGTGTGTGGGGAGCACTAAAGAGGGCATTCTACTGGGTGTTGGGGTACCAAAGGGGGCATTCTACTGTGTGGGGTCACTAAAGGGGGCATTCTACTGTGTGGGGTCACTAAAGCGGGCATTCTACTGTGTGGGGTCACTAAAGGGGGCATTCTACTGTGTGGGGTCACTAAAGGGGGCATTCTACTAACTGTGTGGGTGCACTAAAGGGGGCATTCTACTAACTGTGTGGGTGCACTAAAGGGGGCATCACACTGTGTGGGGGAACCAAAGGGGGCATTCTACTGTGTGTGTGGGGAGCACTAAAGAGGGCATTCTACTGGGTGTGGGGGAACCAAAGGGGGCATTCTACTGGGTGTGGGGTCACTAAATGGGGCATTGCATTGTGTGTGGGGAGCACTAAATGGGACATCACTACTGTGTGTGGGGGGCATTCTATTGTGTGTGTGGGGGCACTAAAAAGGGCATCACTACTGTGTGTGGGGGCATTAAAAGGGGCATCACTAATGTGTGTGGGGCACTAAAAGGGGCATCACTACTGTGTGTGGGGGTATTAAAGGGGGCATCACTACTGTGTGGGGGCACTACAGGGGGCATTATACTGTGTGTGAGGGAGGGAACACTAAAGGGGGAATCACTACTGTGTGTGGGGGGGAACCAAAGGGGGTATTCAACTGTGTATGGGCACAATGGGGACTGCATGGGACTGTGGCATGCATAGAAGGACACTGGTTGGAGTTAGAGGGATGGCTTAGTGCAAAATAGAAAACAATAAATTGCTTGGCTCCCTGATAGAGTCCGTGGTACCAGGGGGTCTCTGTGGAGCTTACAGTTTGACCCGCATTTGTGAGGGTGATGATTGGAAGATTGCCTCTCATACATGCGGTGGCCACTACAAATATCTCATTGTGCCCTTTGGCCTACGCACTGTCCTCCAGGAATCCCATAACTGATTTGTCTTAGGTCTGTGCCGTGGTTCACCTGCGTGTCCATTCCCGTTAGAGAAGACATCCCTTCCTAGGCGATATAATCTCTGACCATGACTGGGATGGACAGGCCTGAGAGCCATTCAACAGTTCTTAGGCTCTGCAAATTACTACAGGCAATGTACTGGCCTATCCCCACACTCAGCCAAGGAGTGGACAGCATCATGATAGTGGACATGCCTTCTGTGAGAGCCGGGGCTGTTCTCACCCAAAAGGGGCCGTCTGGTAAGATGGACACTTATGGCTTCTTTTCCAAGTCAGTTTTCCCCTACATATCTCAACTAATCCATAGGCGACTTCTTGCCATCAATTTGGCCCGTGAAGAGTGAAGACATTGCTGAGAGGACACTGTCCATCCAGTACTCGTCTACATAGATCACAACAAAGCGACTCATCTTCAGTCTGCTCAGCATCTCAATCCGTCAGGCATGGTGGGTGCTGTTCTTCACTTGGTTTGGTTTTCTGCTGACTTTCCCACCAGCCAAGAAGAATACCATTGTCTATGCCCTTTCTTGCTAGTTTGTCCCAACAGAGTAGATAGGAGTTCCAGCACAACATAGATCCTGTCCACATCATTGCTGTTGCTCCAGTGGCTTACAGAGGTATCCACAGGATATGGATAACAATAACATCAGTAGGGGGTCCTACCACTGGGACCCCCACCAGTCACAAGAATGGGGACCTCGTACCTGCTGCAGGTTCCCTGAAAGTCAGTTGTACATGGATGCAGCCGCTCCGTTCATTTCTATGGGATTTCCAGAGACAGCCAAGCACAGCGCTCCACTATCACTCCAAACTTGCTGACTACCCAGGTCTCCACAAGACCTACTTGGGTCTACAACATTCCTGGTGCAGCCTCCTGTACTACCCTGCCCGGAATAAGACTCCTAAAGAAAAACCTGCTGGACTCTTACTTCCTTTGCCTGTACCTGAAGCATCGTACAGCACATGGCCATGGATTATATCACTGATGTTCCTCCTTCTTCAGGATGCACTGGAATCTGGGTGGAGGCTGATCCGTTTTCTAAAATGTCTGACTTTCTGCCCATATTTGGTCTTCCTTCTGCTAGTCAACTGGCCAACTTGTTTCTAAAGCACATTTTCTGGCCACACGGTCTGCCTACATGTTGCATCTGATCGTGGTCTGCAACTTCTAAGTTCTGAAAAGACATCTGGAGACTGCTGTTCTTCAAATGGGACTTTCCCTCAGCTTACCTTCTGGAATGAAAGGGCGAAGGGAATTAGGCCGATTCTGATAAACTATTTGTGCCACTTTGATTCTGCACGTCACGCAGCAGGTCGGCTCCGTCCTATTCACTTGAAGCCACAGCTGTCCCATTGAAGTGAAAGGAGACGGCATCACTGTGATTACCCTACACCACCACTGGAGAGAAGGCAGCACTGGTATGGGGTGCCGGGCCACATCCCCTGTGGGAGGTGCCTGAGCAGTGGTCAGCCACTGTCCTGTGCGGTTACACGTCCGGCTGCCCATATAGAACCTCTGCCTGTTTCCCGGATTGGACTCTTCACTCCCTGACCTTTGTACTGACCCTGAGCTGCTTGCCCTGACCTTGGCCTGTTCCCGATGCTCTGCACCAGTCTCTCTGACCCCCCTGGGCCAGCTGTCAGCCAAACTCCAGGAAGAAGCCCCCTTCTCTGCATGGTTTTTCGGGTCACCACCTAGGGGGACGCAGGTAGAAGCAGAGAATGCAGGTTGTGGAGCGATCTCGTCAGTCGTCCGTCTCTCCCGGGATGATTACGCAGCTGCAGGGACGGTGGTGACAGGAATCCCATGTGTCATGAGGCCGCGCCCGGATTAATTTTACAAGGTTCCTGGCGTGGCGGTGGAATGTGATTTATCTGCTGGTACCTGCATCATCTCTGACAGCAGGCCGCGATTTATTCTGTGCTGGATTTCAGGGCGCGCTAGGAGATGACACGGAGGATTCCAGAGTGCGAGGCTGCGGTCACTGCGAGCCTCATTAGCACTTCCAGAAATATGAGGCGTGTAACGATGTACAGGCCACACTGAGCCTCGTGTCTCATCGCAGAGGGACAGCCCCAGCCGCCGCCGCACATAACACGCGTTCTTCTAGGGAGATTTATGTCCCAGATCAAACCGGCCCCGGACAAGTGATGGACGTTCCAGAAACATAAAAGCCGCAGTCAGAAGGACAATCAGCGCCTTTTACGGCCCGGCTGAGGCCTGTCAGGGTTTATGTCTGAGACCAGAAGGGAACGAGCAGATGGGACCGTGAAGACCTGGAGCGACAGAAGACGCGACACCGCTGTGTGCATCATCTTATCACATACAGACAGCCCCATGTAACATCACATGTAATACAGACAGCCCCATGTAACATCACATGTAATACAGACAGCCCCATGTAACATCACATGTAATACAGACAGCCCCATGTAACATCACATGTAATACAGACAGCCCCATGTAACATCACATCTAATACAGGCAGCCCCATGTAACATCACATGTAATACAGACAGCCCCATGTAACATCACATGTAATACAGACAGCCCCATGTAACATCACATGTAATACAGACAGCCCCATGTAACATCACATGTAATACAGACAGCCCCATGTAACATCACATCTAATACAGACAGCCCCATGTAACATCACATCTAATACAGACAGTCCCATGTAACATCACATCTAATACAGACAGCCCCATGTAACATCACATCTAATACAGACAGCCCCATGTAACATCACATCTAATACAGACAGCCCCATGTAACATCACATCTAATACAGACAGCCCCATGTAACATCACATCGAATACAGACAGCCCCATGTAACATCACATGTAATACAGACAGCCCCATGTAACATCACATCTAATACAGACAGCCCCATGTAACATCACATCTAATACATGTAATACAGACAGCCCCATGTAACATCACATGTAATACAGACAGCCCCATATAACATCACATCTAATACAGACAGCCCCATGTAACATCACATCTAATACAGACAGCCCCCTGTAACATCACATCTAATACAGACAGCCCCATGTAACATCACATCTAATACAGACAGCCCCATGTAACATCACATCTAATACAGACAGCCCCATGTAACATCACATCGAATACAGACAGCCCCATGTAACATCACATGTAATACAGACAGCCCCATGTAACATCACATCTAATACAGACAGCCCCATGTAACATCACATCTAATACATGTAATACAGACAGCCCCATGTAACATCACATGTAATACAGACAGCCCCATATAACATCACATCTAATACAGACAGCCCCATGTAACATCACATCTAATACAGACAGCCCCCTGTAACATCACATCTAATACAGACAGCCCCATGTAACATCACATGTAATATAGACAGCCCCATGTAACATTACATCTAATACATGCAATACAGACAGCCCCATGTAACATCACATCTAATACAGACAGCCCCATGTAACATCACATCTAATACAGACAGTCCCATGTAACATCACATCTAATACAGACAGCCCCATGTAACATCACATCTAATACAGACAGCCCCATGTAACATCACATCTAATACAGACAGCCCCATGTAACATCACATCTAATACAGACAGCCCCATGTAACATCACATCTAATACAGACAGCCCCCTGTAACATCACATCTAATACAGACAGCCCCCTGTAACATCACATCTAATACAGACAGCCCCATGTAACATCACATGTAATATAGACAGCCCCATGTAACATCACATGTAATATAGACAGCCCCATGTAACATCACATGTAATATAGACAGCCCCATGTAACATTACATCTAATACATGCAATACAGACAGCCCCATGTAACATCACATCTAATACAGACAGCCCCATGTAACATTACATCTAATACAGACAGCCCCATGTAACATCACATCTAATACAGAGAGCCCCATGTAACATCACATCTAATACAGAGAGCCCCATGTAACATCACATCTAATACAGAGAGCCCCATGTAACATCACATCTAATACAGACAGCCCCATGTAACATCACATCTAATACAGACAGCCCCATGTAACATCACATCTAATACAGAGAGCCCCATGTAACATCACATCTAATACAGACAGCCCCATGTAACATCACATGTAATACAGACATTCCATGTAATATCACATCTAATACAGACAGCCCCATGTAATATCACATCTAATACAGACAGCCCCATGTAACATCACATCTAATACAGACAGCCCCATGTAACATTACATCTGATACATGCAATACACCGCCCCATACATCTTACATCCAGGATAATACAGCGCCTTATACCTCTTACATCCAGGGTATTACAGCGCCTCATACCTCTTACATCCAGGGTCATACAGCGCCTCATACCTCATACACCCAGGGTCATACAGCGCCTCATACCTCATACACCCAGGGTATTACAGCGCCTCATACCTCATACACCCAGGGTCATACAGCGCCTCATACCTCATACACCCAGGGTCATACAGCGCCTCATACCTCATACACCCAGGGTCATACAGCGCCTCATACCTCTTACATTCAGTATAATACAGCGCCTCATACCTCCTACACCCAGGGTCATACAGCACCCCATACCTCTTACATCCAGGGTAATACAGCGCCTCATACCTCTTACATTCAGTATAATACAGCGCCTCATACCTCCTACACCCAGGGTAATACAGTGCCTCATACCTCTTACATCCAGGGTAATACAGCGCCTTATACCTCTTACATCCAGGGTATTACAGCGCCTCATACCTCCTACACCCAGGGTAATACAGCGCCTCATACCTCTTACATCCAGGGTAATACAGCGCCTTATACCTCTTACATCCAGGGTATTACAGCGCCTCATACCTCATACACCCAGGGTATTACAGCGCCTCATACCTCATACACCCAGGGTCATACAGCGCCTCATACCTAATACACCCAGGGTCATACAGCGCCTCATACCTCATACACCCAGGGTCATACAGCGCCTCATACCTCATACACCCAGGGTCATACAGCGCCTCATACCTCATACACCCAGGGTCATACAACGCCTCATACCTCATACACCCAGGGTCATACAGCGCCTCATACCTCCTACACCCAGGGTAATACAGTGCCTCATACCTCTTACATCTGGGGTAATACAGCGCCTCATACCTCCTACACCCAGGGTAATACAGCGCCTCATACCTCTTACATCTGGGGTAATACAGCGCCTCATACCTCCTACACCCAGGGTAATACAGCGCCTCATACCTCTTACATCCAGGGTAATACAGCGCCTCATACCTCTTACATTCAGTATAATACAGCGCCTCATAACTCTTACATTCAGTATAATACAGCGCCCCATACCTCCTACACCCAGGGTAATACAGCGCCTCATACCTCTTACATTCAGTATAATACAGCGCCTCATACCTCCTACACCCAGGGTAATACAGCGCCTCATACCTCTTACATCTGGGGTAATACAGCGCCTCATACCTCCTACACCCAGGGTAATACAGTGCCTCATACCTCTTACATCCAGGGTAATACAGCGCCTCATACCTCCTACACCCAGGGTAATACAGCGCCTCATACCTCTTACATCCAGGGTAATACAGCGACTCATACCTCTTACATTCAGTATAATACAGTGCCTCATACCTCCTACACCCAGGGTAATACAGCGCCTCATAACTCTTACATCCAGGGTAATACAGCGCCTCATAACTCTTACATCCAGGGTAATACAGTGACTCATACCTCTTACATTCAGTATAATACAGTGCCTCATACCTCCTACACCCAGGGTAATACAGCGCTGTGGCGAAACCAACCTCGCCACTGGGTTTTGGAGAGGACTGTTTAAAAGCCTCTTGCCTCAGGATTATGGCCCATAGTGACTGTAAAGGAGAAGACAGACCGGCCGCACAGCTTAAATCTGTCTGTAGAATTGTATTTTATGTTATTATGCGTTCGGTTACATTGTATGTTATGTGAGGGCACCCAGATAGCTAATATTATTGTATTCGTGTATTCTGAGTGCCATTCACCTAATGATATGCACTCAGACTTGAGCTATCTGGGGATATGTTACATGTCTGTGTTTGCTGTGGGGGTGTGCCATTGTGTGTTTGGGTGGTGATTCCTGTCCTGTTGTCTCCACATGTGTATTGGTGATCTCCCCTTTGTCCTGAGAGATAATTGGATTGCCTTCGGTTGTCTCCGGGACAGAGGGGAGGAAACCATGATGCATTGTGGGGATATGTTGTATCTGTTCTGTATTTGCAACAACTGTAATAAAAACCAGGCTGGGTGTGCCAGCACATCAGACCACTGCTTGACCCTCAAGATGGAGCCTTGTCTCGTTATTGGGGGGATTCCCTGTATGCTGTTGGAGACTGATTGCCAGGAGTGTAAGCTGACTGTACGCTTTTCCTGTTCGTCTGCTGACAGCTACTTGTGAGGTTCCAGTTTGGAGTGCTATTTTGTATCCAGTTCGGGAGGTTGGTGTTCTGCAGTAGCTGTGCCTGTCTCTCAGAAAGGGGCATATCGCCTAAACGGATTTTAACCCCTTGTCTGCTGAAACGGTCCGTTACAAGCGCCTCATACCTCTTACATCTGGGGTAATACAGCGCCTCATACCTCTTACATTCAGTGAGGTCTCCTCTGATGTAGATGTTCTTTTCTTCGTCTTCAGACCGACATGATGATTTCTTTCAGTTTTCTCTTGTTTTTGCAGTTTGACAGACAACTTACTTTCCTACTTTTTCATCATCCTCCCATCTCCTGAATACCCCATCCTGCCCCCGAATACTGTGCCCACTGTGCCCCCCAATACTGTACTGCAGAAACAGATAATCCCCCGATAATACTAGTACCACACAGATAGTGCCCCCAATACTGTGCTGCATAGTAACATAGTACATAAGGCTGAAAAAGAGCCCCCTGCCCATCCAGTCCGGCTGTCATCCTGCAAGTGGATCCAGAGGAAGGCGAAAAACCCTGTGAGGTAGAAGCCAATTTCCCCACTTTAGGAGAAAAAAAATTCCTTCCCGACTCCAATCAGGAATCAGAATAACGACCCCTCTCTAGTAGCTATATCCTGTAATATTATTACACTCCAGAAATACATCCAGACCCCTCCTGAACTCCTTTATTGTACTCACCACCTCCTCAGGCAGAGAGCTCCATAGTCTCACTGCTCTTACAGTAAAGAGTCCATAGTCTCACTGCTCTTACAGTAAAGAGTCCATAGTCTCACTGCTCTTACAGTACAGAGTCCATAGTCTCACTGCTCTTACAGTATAGAGCCCATAGTCTCACTGCTCTTACAGTATAGAGTCCATAGTCTCACTGCTCTTACAGTATAGAGTCCATAGTCTCACTGCTCTTACAGTAAAGAGTCCATAGTCTCACTGCTCTTACAGTATAGAGTCCATAGTCTCACCGCTCTTACAGTATAGAGTCCATAGTCTCACTGCTCTTACCGTAAAGAGTCCATAGTCTCACTGCTCTTACAGTATAGAGTCCATAGTCTCACCGCTCTTACAGTATAGAGTCCATAGTCTCACTGCTCTTACAGTACAGAGTCCATAGTCTCACCGCTCTTACAGTAAAGAGTCCATAGTCTCACTGCTCTTACAGTACAGAGTCCATAGTCTCACCGCTCTTACAGTATAGAGTCCATAGTCTCACTGCTCTTACCGTAAAGAGTCCATAGTCTCACTGCTCTTACAGTATAGAGTCCATAGTCTCACCGCTCTTACAGTATAGAGTCCATAGTCTCACCGCTCTTACAGTATAGAGTCCATAGTCTCACCGCTCTTACAGTATAGAGTCCATAGTCTCACTGCTCTTACAGTAAGGAGTCTATAGTCTCACCGCTCTTACAGTATAGAGCCCATAGTCTCACTGCTCTTACAGTAAGGAGTCCATAGTCTCACTGCTCTTACAGTAAAGAGTCCATAGTCTCACTGCTCTTACAGTATAGAGTCCATAGTCTCACTGCTCTTACAGTAAAGAGTCCATAGTCTCACTGCTCTTACAGTAAAGAGTCCATAGTCTCACTGCTCTTACAGTACAGAGTCCATAGTCTCACTGCTCTTACAGTAAAGAGTCCATAGTCTCACTGCTCTTACAGTACAGAGTCCATA
Organism: Bufo gargarizans; assembly: GCF_014858855.1. Lineage (NCBI taxonomy): Eukaryota > Metazoa > Chordata > Amphibia > Anura > Bufonidae > Bufo > Bufo gargarizans. Next base: position 1,292,028 of record NC_058087.1, read on the forward strand.
GTCTCACTGCTCTTACAGTAAAGAGTCCATAGTCTCACTGCTCTTACAGTACAGAGTCCATAGTCTCACTGCTCTTACAGTAAAGAGTCCATAGTCTCACTACTCTTACAGTATAGAGTCCATAGTCTCACTGCTCTTACAGTATAGAGTCCATAGTCTCTCTGCTCTTACAGTAAAGAGTCCATAGTCTCACTGCTCTTACAGTATAGAGTCCATAGTCTCACTGCTCTTACAGTAAAGAGTCCATAGTCTCACTGCTCTTACAGTATAGAGTCCATAGTCTCACTACTCTTACAGTATAGAGTCCATAGTCTCACTGCTCTTACAGTAAAGAGCCCATAGTCTCACTGCTCTTACAGTATAGAGTCCATAGTCTCACTGCTCTTACAGTATAGAGTCCATAGTCTCACTGCTCTTACAGTAAAGAGTCCATAGTCTCACTGCTCTTACAGTATAGAGTACATAGTCTCACTGCTCTTACAGTATAGAGTCCATAGTCTCACTGCTCTTACAGTATAGAGTCCATAGTCTCACTGCTCTTACAGTAAAGAGTCCATAGTCTCACTGCTCTTATAGTAAAGAGTCCATAGTCTCACTGCTCTTACAGTATAGAGTCCATAGTCTCACTGCTCTTACAGTATAGAGTCCATAGTCTCACTGCTCTTACAGTAAAGAGTCCATAGTCTCACTGCTCTTACAGTATAGAGTCCATAGTCTCACTGCTCTTACAGTATAGAGTCCATAGTCTCACTGCTCTTACAGTAAAGAGTCCACAGTCTCACTGCTCTTACAGTATAGAGTCCATAGTCTCACTGCTCTTACAGTAAAGAGTCCATAGTCTCACTGCTCTTACAGTATAGAGTCCATAGTCTCACTGCTCTTACAGTACAGAGTCCATAGTCTCACTGCTCTTACAGTAAAGAGTCCATAGTCTCACTGCTCTTACAGTAAAGAGTCCATAGTCTCACTGCTCTTACAGTAAAGAGTCCATAGTCTCACTGCTCTTACAGTAAAGAGTCCATAGTCTCACTGCTCTTACAGTATAGAGTCCACAGTCTCACTGCTCTTACAGTAAAGAGTCCATAGTCTCACTGCTCTTACAGTATAGAGTCCATAGTCTCACTGCTCTTACAGTAAAGAGTCCATAGTCTCACTGCTCTTACAGTAAAGAGTCCATAGTCTCACTGCTCTTACAGTATAGAGTCCATAGTCTCACTGCTCTTACAGTAAAGAGTCCATAGTCTCACTGCTCTTACAGTAAAGAGTCCACAGTCTCACTGCTCTTACAGTATAGAGTCCATAGTCTCACTGCTCTTACAGTAAAGAATCCTCTTCTATGTTTGTGTAGAAACCTTCTTTCCTCCAGACGCAGAGGATGTCCCCTCGTCACAGTCCTGGGGATAAATAGATGATGGGAGTGATCTCTGTACTGACCCCTGATATATTTATACATAGTAATTAGATTTCCCCTCAGTCATCCTTTTTGTAAAGTGAATAACCCTAATGCTGATAATCTTTCTGGGACCTGTAGTCCGTCCATTCCAGTTATTACTTTAGTTGCCCTCCTCTGGACCCTCTCCAGCTCTGCTATGTCTGCCTTGTTCCCAGGAGCCCAGAACTGTACACAGTCCTCCATGTGTGGTCTGACTAGTGATGTGAAAAGTGGTAGGACTATGTTCTCATCACCGCCATCTATGCCCCTTTTGATGCAACCCATTATCTTATTGGCCTTGGCAGCAGCTGCCTGACACTGGTTTTTGCAGCTTAGTTTCCTGTTCACTAAAATTCCCAGGTCCTTTTCCATGTCAGTGTTACCGAGTGTTTTACCATTTAGTATGTACGGGTGACTTGTATTATTCCTTCCTATGTGCATAACCTTACATTTGTCAGTGTTAAACCTAATCTGCCACTTATCTGCCCAATCCTCCAATCTATCCAGATCCCTCTCCCCATAACGGTGTCATCCACAGATCCCCCATAACAGTGTCATCCACAGATCACCCTCCCCATAACGGTGTCATCCACGGATCCCCCATAACAGTGTCATCCACCGACCACCCTCCCTATAACAGTGTCATCCACCGACCACCATTAGTTCAAAACCCACCAAAAGCACACCTTTTGGTTCAAAATAGTTTTTTTCTTATTTTCCTCCTCAAAAACGTAGGTGCATCTTATAGGGTGAAAAATACAGTATGTATGCCCCAGTTCACCTTCACCTTGATACAAAGGCGCCTAAAGCCTAGAATAATGGCTATTGTCCTTCCTTTGTCTTTTACATAGAAAATGGTAAGTTCCACTTGGCGGTAGAAGAAGGTCTCAGCTCTCTGTTTTCCTGTCTCGACACTGAGACAAACTAATTGGCACCTCTGGGCCGTGGAACCCAAGAGAAAGCTGAGAGGAGGGGGTCCTCTCCTTCCCCCTGCTCCTCACTCCACTCTCACTAACTAGGCCTGGACTGAGATAGATAGATATAATGGTACTATCCCCATCTAGTGGTGGAATATGTGTAGTGCACCTGACAGCCTGGTAACAGGGATTTTACATAAAGGTTAAATAAAGCATGATCCAACATGTCACCCTCACCCTCAGTCATTGGGCCACTCTGTGGACTCCTCATGCTGTTCCCACCTCCCCGCTCTATGACGGGCCCACTAGTGTCCCTGTTCAGCCTGGCTGACATCATAATTTATTTGAACCTTTTTCTGATCTGTCAGAAAGAAGCAAACATGAGACGCACAGCGGATCCTGTCTGTGTAGCAGCTGTGAGGCCTCTATGGTCCCATCAGAACGGTCTTGTGATTTGGTGGCCAAAAGCAGGAGTGGGTACAAAACACATAGACATGCAGATATTCCATTCACGTGTCATCTGTTGTGGATCCACTCCTGTATTTTTGGCTTTAGCAATACTGATGGGTTACTGACCAAATGCTGACAGAGTGACGGCGGACGCTCCACAGACAGGATCCGTTTTTTGGGGGTTATTGTTCTGACTGATCAGAGGAAGGGCAAAATAATCAGTGACGTCCCCGCAACCTTACTGCTGACCCCCTCTCCACTCTGTCGGGGGCTCTACTTGTATAAGGGGTTAATAGAACAGGTTCTGTAGACATCTATGTGGAATCAGCTGACGGCGGTGTAAAAGGAGCGCGCTTCTTCTTGGCGCTAACATCAACCTGTGAGGCTGAGGTCACACTGGAGTTATTTGGGCAGTTTTGGCCCCATGGAGTGTGCAGAGATTGTAAGAGCGACTGATTGTATACAGGCACAGTGCTCTACACTGCTATACAGGCACAGTGCTCTACACCGCTATACAGGCACAGTGTTCTACACCGCTATACAGGCACAGTGCTCTACACCGCTATACAGGCACAGTGCTCTACACCGCTATACAGGCACAGTGTTCTACACCGCTGTACAGGCACCGTGCTCTGTGAACTGACCACGTAAACTTACAGAGCGAGGTCACTGAATGCTGAGGAGCAACCAACGCTCTACTGACTTCAGAACTACCAGGAGTCCAGACCTCCTCCCATTAACATTAGCATAATAATGTGGTCTGGGTCTCCATGGCCGCTGCATGCCAGCCTTCCATCACCGGGCACAATGCCTGGCGTGGGACAGAGCGGTGTAAAGCGTGCTACCACCGGACGCCGGAGCAGTGGAGACGTCTTCTGTGCACCGATCTCACTTCTCTATCTGGCGTCTGATGGAGGAGTCTGGTGAATGCCTGGCTGCATCGTACAGCTGCATAGTCCGGTGGAGAGGGGTCATTCTATGGAGGGTCTTTAGGGGTTGGTGGATGAGGGGTCATTCTATTGAGGGTCTTTAGGGGTTGGTGGATGAGGGGTCAGTTTATGGAGGGTCTTTAGGGGTTGGTGGATGAGGGGTCAGTCTATGGAGGGTCTTTAGGGGTTGGTGGATGAGGGGTCATTCTATGGAGGGTCTTTAGGGGTTGGTGGATGAGGGGTAATGCTATGGAGGGTCTTTAGGGGTTGGTGGATGAGGGGTAATGCTATGGAGGGTCTTTAGGGGTTGGTGGATGAGGGGTAATGCTATGGAGGTTCTTTAGGGGTTGGTGGATGAGGGGTAATTCTATGGAGGGTCTTTAGGGGTTGGTGGATGAGGGGTCAATCTATGGAGGGTCTTTAGGGGTTGGTGGATGTGGGGTAATGCTATGGAGGGTCTTTAGGGGTTGGTGGATGAGGGGTCAGTCTATGGAGGGTCTTTAGGGGTTGGTGGATGTGGGGTAATGCTATGGAGGGTCTTTAGGGGTTGGTGGATGAGGGGTCAGTCTATGGAGGGTCTTTAGGGGTTGGTGGATGAGGGGTAATGCTATGGAGGGTCTTTAGGGGTTGTGTTACGGTTCCCCCGGCTGCTGGAGGAGTGTCCGGGAGAAACCAAGGCTGCAGGCCAGCCCTTAGTGACGCCGGAGCCCGGCTCCAGTTAGGAGGTGCGCTGGGGCTCCCGAACATTAGGGAACACCCTCTATGCTAGGCCTCATTCACACGTCAGTGTTCGGTCAGTGATTTCCATTAGGACTCGAGCCTCCATAGACATGAGGTATAAGGGAGAGGTCTGCCCCTGTTCTGGGGTTAGAGCCGCTCCTGGTTTTGGCTCAGAATCACTGACTGAACACTGACGTGTGGATGAGGCATAAAAGTCCAGCACCTTCAGAGGCGGGTGTCGGTGGATTTCTTGTCCTCTGTCTCCTCCTTCTGGTTCCTTGCGTTATTGAAGACCCCCCTGGCTTTGGATGTCTGCATTTGGTATTGTGACTACGCTCTGGGCTGTGGCATTGCATTGATCTGGTTCTGACTCGTTGGCGTGTTTCGGTTTCCTCGTTACTTCATCACCCGACTGGCTTTTGAGCCGTTTTCAGTACGACTATTGTCTTGGAGTTTGTCTGTCCCTGGGTGGGTGTCACTCCTTCAGGTATTGCAGTGTAGGGACTCTCGCCCAGTTGTGGGGTCACTGCCTAGGGTGACAGTGCTTGGTCTGGGCAGTTTAGGGCTGCACCCTCCCTGGTTGTGTGGGACGGTAGTCGTCATCCTGACAGTCGGCCTCGTCCTCTTAGCTCCACTGAAGGGAAATCTCAGCAAACAAGACATGGTGGACAATGGTGATGAGACTCCTCCAGCATCAGGGTCTGACCTCACAAATGGTCTTCTGGATGAAAGGGCAAAGATTCCCACCGACAGCCCCCAAAATAATGCAGAAAGCCTTTCCAGTGGAGACAGGGGGACAACTCCTGAAGTGGAATGTGGGGGTCCGTGTAATGGCCATGAATGAACATACGTGTAATGATTGGGGCTGTACACGTGTAAGGATGGACTGGTGTTCGGGGAGTTGCACTGCTCCCTGTGGCCACTAGAGGGAACTGTCAGAACAGGCTTTGACCCCACAGGGTATGTCCTGGGCAGGATTAGGCTCTGTCAGAGACCAGATAAAGAGGTCACAACCCGAAGCCTAACCTCCTGTCAGTCCCTAAGAAGGAGGTCGAAGCCGATATACCGACCAAAAGAGCTCACAATCTGAGGCCTCTCGCACATGAACGTATTTTCATTCCGTTTCGTTTTTTTTGTGGACCGTATACGGGACCATTCATTTTAATGGGTCCGCAAAAAAATTTAAGGTACTCTGTGTGCATTCCATTTCCGTATTTCCGTTCCGCACAAAAATAGAACATGTCCTATTATTGTCTGCATTACAAGGATAGGACTGTTCTATGAGGGGCCGGCTGTTCCGCTCCGCAAAATACGCCATGCACACGGACGTCATCTGTGTTTTTTGCAGACTACAAAATACATATGGTCGGGTGCAAGAGGCTAATGGAATGAGAAGGCTACACATCTATGAAGACAATGAACAGCAGGAGCCCCCCCGTCCCCTTTAACGAGCCCAACTCACAGCCCCCCCAGATGTAATGGATTCTATACTGCCTCTTACTGAACACAGGACCTCATCTGAAAAATGGACGACCCCTTTAAATGACACCGAGTCTGAAATGATCTATTCAGTAAAACCGTAGTGATGGACGAAAAACTGGGGGCAAAAGTGGTCACTGTAATCCCCGAAACCTATCCCTGGTGCAATCCCTGGTGCAATTCAGATATAACACTCAGAAAACTGAAAGAAAACAAAGAAGAGACGTGGTACTGTATATATATCTCGGCTACCTCCAGTCGAGACCAGTTGTTCGAGTTTCCTCCTCAGACCCTGATACAAGCGGTACCTGTCCAGGGACCTGAGGCTCGAGAGCTGGCGGAAGAATTTTGCCACCCGATCTTTGAATATCTCCCACCACTCAGACTTAGTGTCACAAAGATCCAGCAACTCTACCTGACTCTGAAGGAAGTCCTTAAAGGATTGTCTCACCTCTGCTTCCTCCAGGAGGGCCGAATTTAGCTTCCAATAGCCTCTTCCCATTTGGGGGGATTCTGCAACATTCAAAGAGAACATAATCATACAGTGATCAGAGAATTCCACCTCTACCACCTCTAAAGGTGAAAAAGTAGTCTCCTCCTTTAAATAAAACCTGTCTATTCTAGACCTAATCTGACTACCTCTATAATAAGTGAAACCACCGTGGCCTGGGGTGTGCCTAATGTGGACATCCACCAGGCGAGCCTCGCTAGCTATGCTATTCAGGGATACACTATCATAAGCCAGCCGGTTTCTGGCGCCTCCCCGGTCTTGGGACCTTGTGACTGTATTAAAGTCCCCGCCAAAGACCACCTGCCGACTCGTAAAAAGGAAAGGTTTGATCCTCATAAAGAGACGCTTCCGATCCCACCTGGTTTGGGGACCATAGATGTTTATCAGGCGAAGCTCTTGACCCTTCATGAGGACATCTAAAATCAAACACCTCCCCATTTCTAACTCAATCACTCGTCGGCTTTCTACTGGTGCGGTAAAAAGAACCGCCACTCCGCTATACGGCTCAGCCGCAAGAGACCAATATGATGGACCACGCCTCCACTCCTTTTTTGCTTTATACACAGCCGCCAAATCTGGCAGCCTAGTCTCTTGCAAAAATAAAGTGTCAGCTTCAACCCGGCTGAGAAAATCAAAGGCTGCAAACCTAGCCACATCCGATTTAATACTGGCGACATTAATGGTCGCCAGCGTCAACGGAGTGAGTGCCGCCATACAGAGTGATTAAGTTAGACGGCCTTCTTCTTTCCCTTCCCCTTCTTGTTCTTCTTCTTACCCCTCTTGGGGCTACCCCCTAAGGTGGCACGATCTCTTTTGAGAGAGACAGTGGTGTCCATCTCATTAGTCACCACCGCCTCCCCCTTCGCACCACCCTTGTCATTCCCATTACCAGCGTCTGGACCCGCCCCACCTCCCGAGGACCTTGCATCCTCACCGGAGGGAGGCGCGGGCCCTTCAACCTCCTCCCCGGAAGAGGAGATCTCATCCAAGGTGAGGTACCGGTTGGAAAGATCCAGGGGAAGAGAGTCAGGATTAGAGAGGTCCAGGGGGGAGCTGGCTTTGCCTTCCACAGGCACTCTAGTCGGGCTTCTCGTTTCCTTCTTGTTCTTTTAGACTCTGTCTCACTCTCCTCTGTTGCACTCTCGTAGCAAGAGGACAGAGTCACCTCGGAACGGTCTAGTCTCCTGAGTTCCTCATTCACCTCGATATCCCCCAGGGTCTCAGCTCTAGGAGAGGCATTCTCTTGGGAGGGCACAGGCATCACCCCAGGAGGGGGTTCCACCTGCCCCCTCTCCATTTGACGCCTCTCCCTCCGTCTCTGCTGGGACGGGCTTTCTTTTCTCTTCATCGACCCCACTGCCCTGTCGCCTTCGCCAGCACTCGCCTCGGCAGTGGGGACCTCCCGGCTCGCCTCCGTGCGTGCACGAGCCACGTTGGCGACAGAGCGAGGGCAACGACTGAACAGGTGCCCTAGCTCACCACACAGGTTGCATCTAATCTGCCCACAAGATGCAGCTAGATGGTCTTCACCCCCGCACAACGCGCACCTCTGCACTCGGCAGCTGGCGCTGAAGTGCGAAGGGCTGCCGCACTTGTAACACAGCTTAGGCTGCCCCCTGTAGAACACCATGATCCTATCCCGACCAAGGAAAGCAGATGACGGTATGTGGGAAACCGACCCCCCTGAATGTTTCAACTTAATCTGAAACGTCCAGGCACCCGACCAGATGCCAAACTCATCCAGGTTCTTGCTAGGAAGACCCTGGACGTCCCCGTACCTGCTCAACCAGGTCAAGATGTCAACACAAGAAAGTGACTCATTACGGGTCAGAACGGTCACTTTCTTGACCTCATTCTGGCGGGTTATCGCTTGCACAAAAAACCCCTGCCAGTCCGGCTGGTCTTTTGCCAGCTCATACCCAGACCAGAAAAGTTCAAGACCCTCTGGCCGGGCAAAACTGACATCAAACTCCCGGGTGCCATACGGATGTATCAGGGCAAAGATGTCACATGCCCTGATGCCCATCTGAAAGAGAAGCTCTGCCACCCTCTTCCTGGTAGGGCACGCTTCATTGCCTCTCCATTTCAGACAGACAACATTCCATTTGGCTGACCCAGGGCCGGTTGTGGGTGAGGACCAGGTGGTCTCGCCCCCGCCTTGCTCTCGGAAGGCACGCAGGCCATGCCTGTCTATCCAGAAGGATAGATCCACCTGCTGCCCCCCTACTGTAATGGAATTCTCCCCTTTCCTAAGAGCCTCTAGAAGTTGCCGCTGCAAGTTGCCGTCACCAGACATTGGTAATGGGGAGGACAATGGGGACCGTCCCTCCCCCCCCGCGCCAGCGACCACACCAGCATAACTTCTGCCAGGCGTAACCGACGCAGGAGGGGCAGCCGGACCGGGCCCGCCCCCACCCCCCCCAGACCTATCTACAGCAGGTGTCACTCCAGACCCCTCTGAAGGGGCCACATGAGGCGCAGCGGCCACTTGTACAGTGGCCGGCCGACCTCCAACATTCACCCCTCCATCAGGGCCCGGGGCAACACCACTAACAAACCGTATTCACACTAGTGACCACTTCTTCAGTGGCCACTACCGCACTCTCCCCTCCACCCACACACACTGCTGGGCCAGAGGGGACAGAGGTCACATTATTTGTTTTGTCCATCATTTCCTTGCTGGACACATTTTTAACAGTCTTTCCGGATTTTTCAGGCCGGCGGGCTGTAGAACCACTGGTCCCAGCCACGCCGGCCTTATCCACTTAATGGACAATGCAGGAGGGAGGGGCGGTGCGCACCACACTCGCACCAGGACCGCCCCCTCCCTCTCTGCCTACACACACGCTGCTCTGATCCCCTTTGTGGATATCCTAAGCCCCACCCCCTCCACCCCTGACCACTCCCACTGCGCCTCCACTCCCCGCCGCCACGACAATACCAGCGGAAGGGACCGAAGCGGATCAGACCAGGGCAGAGGAGACTGGAACCCCGGCAAGGACTTGGGCACACAACTTGGGAGGGGCGGCCACCTCACACCCTCCCCCTGCAACTCTGGATCGGGACACCGCTGTACCCGCGGCCGCACCCCCTCCACCCACAGCCACCCCCACCACCCCTGCCCCCCCGTCCCCCGCCGCCATGCCAAAACCGGCAGGGGAGACTGCAGGGCGCACGAAAGCGGCGAAGCAGACCGGGGCAGAGGACGCAGACCCCAGGACAGGGATCCCGGCAACGACCTCTGCAAGGGGGGCAGTGGGGGCAGTGGTGGTTTCGGTATCGAGCGGAGTGTTTGGAGCCCTTGGGAAGCACTAGGAGCATCCATTAATGGAGGTACCCAGTCGGGGTGCTAGGAGATCCGTTATAGGGAGACTCTGCCAGTCTGCAGATAGGGACCAGTGCTTAGTAGCTGAGACTCTGCCAGTCTGCAGATAGTGACCAGTGCTTAGTAGGAGAGACTCTTCCAGTCTGCAGATAGGGACCAGTGCTTAGTAGAAGAGACTCTGCCAGTCTGCAGATAGTGACCAGTGCTTAGTAGGAGAGACTCTGCCAGTCTGCAGATAGGGACCAGTGCTTAGTAGGAGAGACTCTGCCAGTCTGCAGATAGTGACCAGTGCTTAGTAGGAGAGACTCTGCCAGTCTGCAGATAGAGACCAGTGCTTAGTAGGAGAGACTCTGCCAGTCTGCAGATAGGGACCAGTGCTTAGTAGAAGAGACTCTGCCAGTCTGCAGATAGGGACCAGTGCTTAGTAGGAGAGACTCTGCCAGTCTGTATATAGTGACCAGTGCTTAGTAGAAGAGACTCTGCCAGTCTACCAGAATCTTTCACAGTCTTTCCCTTTAATTTGGGCAGTACTAAATCATCAATGACAGACATGCAGAATATAAAAGTAAATTCCCCATTAAAAGTGTCCTGTCTGACACAGGAAGAAGTACAGCGACTTAAAAAGATTAAAATAGACAAATCGCCAGGACCAGATGGCATACACCCCTGTATCCTAAGATAATTAAGCAGGGCCGTTTCTATAGCCGGGCGAGGGGTGTGACCGCACTGGGCGCGTGTCTCCAGCAAGAAGAGGGGGGCGCCGTCAGCATCTACAGGCTGGCAGCCACTGCCAGATCTGGGGGGGGGGCAACCGGTCAATCGTCCCCCCGTCCCCCAAGAATATAGTGAGAGACAGGGCGGAGAGCAGATTGGGGAGATGAGATCTTCCATTGTGGAAGCGCTACTGATCTCCATAGTCATCTGTATTGCCGTCCTCAGGACAGCGATACAGGTGGAAGTGCTGTGGCGGGGCAGGGGAGAGGCGTCTGCCTTCCTTGCTCCTCTGATAGGCTGTGAGCCTTGTGCTGGCAGCCTATCAGAGGCCGGTGCAGGTGACATCATCGCGCTGCCTGAGCTGTGCATCGCGGTAATCCACACCACAGCTCACCAGCATGCCCTTGCATATAATGTTTTAGAGAGTCATCTCACCAGCATGCCCTCACCTACAATCTTTTAGATGGTCAGTGTCACAGTGGGGGAAACCCCCGACCATACAATGTAAAGAGATAAGGGGTAGCTGCTAGGCCAGTATGCCGGAATAAGGGAGCAGGTCACCTCCTAAAGCATCCCTAAATCTGGCCCTGTTCTCCTAACTGTATGAGCCGACCCATAAGGTAGGAGGGCCCATATGCTGGAACCTCAGAACCCTGAAATCCCTGAGGTTAGGAGACAGGGACCTGAGACAACCAGGTTCATCCAAGATGTAAGCCGTGTACCGGGGTGGGCTCCCCAGGATACAGCAAAGTCACAGACAAGGAAAGCGACACTGACACCACAGCTTAATATGCAAGAACGGAAACCTTACTTAGGCAAAAAGTAATAACACAGGCATAACCAAAACAATACAAATACGCATAGAAAACGCTATATCCCAGACCCACAGTCAGTGTGCCTGCCCACTGAACAGGCCTAGCTGATGGCGGACACAGCAGAGCCTGCAAGACGTGCTGTGCCGCTACAGAGGACTGACTTAGCCGATGGCGGACACAGCAGAGCCTGCAACGTTAATACTACGCTGCAGAACAGTCCCGAACAACCTGGCAATAACACAACCCTAACTAGCTATCTAGTTTCAGGCCTAGGCTTAGTCTCTGCTTTTCAGGCGCCACTAGTGTAAAGCATGGAGTAAACAGGTGTACTGGCCTTCGTCCGTTCTGGGCCCTAGGATGCCGCATACCCGGGATGGCCACGAAGCTCTCAGCAACCTGTGCGGCCTTGCTTGATAATGAGGCTGCATCTGCAAGCCAGGATGGAATCGGATTCAGTCCCTCACAGCACAATCCTTCCACCGTGTCAGATCAACACTTCCTGGTTCACTCACAAGCAGCCGCATGAGTCATCACCTACTTTACATATGCAAATCCCAGAGTGTGCTGGTTGTAGCGGCAAAACAGTGGCCTCTAGTGCCCGGAATGCCAAATGACAGTTTAAGTACACTTCAAACAAACCTTATACAGGCAGAGCTTATTCACAATCTCACAAAGACACGGATGAACCAGGGAAAAGGAGAGACCATTCACAGCAAGAGGATCGGCAGGTAAGAACAACAAGACAACTCACTTAGCTGCCGAAGCCTCCACAACTGGAACCCGTGCATCAGTACAGGAGCCCGAACACACAGCAGGTCACAGTTAGTGTTGAGCGCGAATATTCGAATATCGAATTTTTTTCGCGAATATCGGCACTTCGCTAATTCGAGAATATTTCGAATATAGTGATATAAATTCGATATTTAGAATATTCGTTTTTTTTTTTTTTTATTGTTATATTTTTTTCTTTCCCACTTCCCTAAAGCTGTTCTTACCTGTCCTTTGCATTCCTGGCTTCCTGGCTGCTCCAGTCAGTGCCCGTTGCCGCTTCTGCCGACTTCCATGCTCATGGAGCGTCCCCATCACCATGGGAACATCTCCATATACTAGAATGTACTGTCGGATTTGAGAATTACGTTGAAATCGCAATTCGATTTTTTCAAGTTATAATAATCGAATTTCGATTTTAACTTAGCACTGCTATATGCCATATTAGGCTAACTAATATGGCATATAGCAGTGCTAAGTTAAAATCGAAATTCGATTATTATAACTTGAAAAAATCGAATTGCGATTTCAATAGGAGAGTAGCCTTTAAGTTAAAATCGAAATTCGATTATTTAAATCGCATATTAATCGCGATAACAAGAATAATGACGAATATTCGATTTCGACGAATATAAAACGAATATTCTATCGAATATTCGCGAATTTCGTCGAAATCGAATATGGCACCTGCCGCTCATCACTAGTCACAGTACAAACAACCACCCAGGAATCCAGCATACCAGCTCTGCCAGAGCCCCCCATGCCCACACAGTGCATGGCAGCGCTGCAAACAGGCATCAACATACAGGCAAACGTCAAACATACATGTAGGGACAAACACCAACAGCCCAGACATGTAACAACCATGAAGACGTACAACACACCCTGAACATAAACCCACACCAAAAATACAGGCGAGGTAGAGAACCAGGAGCAAACATAAGGAAAGAGAATTTATGTCCAACAAGGTGGCCCTCGAGGACTGGGCAGCACCAACCAGGCAAGGAGCAGAGCTCCATCACCAAACAAGGCTGTAGAACCACTGCCCCCAGCCTGCAAGCCACAGGTATATAACAAGCTTGTGCCGCACCCAGGACACACCATCATCCCCACTAGCTAGAAGATTAACCCCTAGCTCACCAGGGAGGCACACCTTAAAGGGGAATTGCACGTGCAAACCAAAAACTACACGTTGCCGACAGCAACGAGTCGTCATGGTCAAACAACAATCTGACCGTGACAGTCAGCTCGCCAGCAGGCCCTTACCTAAAATATTTTAGAGGGTCAGCTCACCAGCAGCCACTCGCCCCTAATGTTTTAGATGGTCAGATCAGCCGGCCCTTGCTCCAGATGTTTTAGATGGTCACATCAGCAGGCCCTTGCTCCAGATGTTTTTGAGGGTCACCAGCAGCCATCAATCATAATTTTTACAAGGCTGTGTATGATGCCTCCTTTATGTGTAATAAAGGGTGTATTGGAACGCCAGTTCCTTGTAATGTTTGGCAGCCCTTTCCCTTAGTGCATAGGCTTTATGAGTGTTGGAGTCCCACTACCTGAACTATTGTACCACCATGTGAATGAGGCCCTCCATTATGTGATATGCAGGTTGTATCGGAGCCTCTTCCTTGTAATTTTTGGCAGCACTTGCACTTTATATACAAGTAAATATACAGGAAAGAATGTTTCCTAACAATTTTTCCTCTTAAATCATTTTAGATACAATCATCAAATTATTGTCAGTCTGTAAAAGTCTCTCAGAAACGCCTTTGGAGACGTCTTATGGTAGAGAAATGAACATTCATTGCACGGACAACAGCTCTGGTAGACATCCCCGCAGTCAGCACGCCAACGGCACGCTCCATCAAACGTTGCGACATCTGTGGCATTGTGCTGTGTGATCAGACTGGTGGCTGCCCGACTGTTTAGGGAGGGTAGACAGGGACTGTGGGTCTCCCCCCCTCCCTTTCTATCTCCTTAGGGCACCTGTATGGCCCTAGATTTAGAGTTCAGTTTGTGGGAGTAGTTAAGGGGTTAATCTAGTGCACAGCAGGAAGAGGGGGCGGGTAGCAGGAGGGTACTTATGTGCTGTCCCCGCCTATCCTCTTCCTCTTTATCGGAAGCGAGGTGTCCCCACCCTCCCTCCCTTTTGTTTCCTGTATTTGGAAGTTTTAATGTTAATTTATATTGCTGTTTGTCTGTGTGTTCTGTCCTCGGGGGGCTGTGTGCGGGCTTGAGGAATTTTATAAGTCACAGCTGGCAGCAAGTTACTGTAACTTAAAAGTTATTAATGATGGGTTTGGCGAAATCTGCCCGTTGGGAGTCCAGCGGCTGGCGGATCGCACGGTTTTTATACTGTTGCCGTTTTTGGATGAATAAAAGAGATATAGCTGTGGCCGACTACCACCCAACAATAAAGAAAGGTTAAAAGGAAGAACGTGGTCAGTGTCCTTATTTGGGATGTTTAAGTATGGGCCAGTGTGGGTAGGGGTCCCCCCCCCCTCTCATCCTTTGGTTATTACCAACAGTCTGCACATTTCAGAGTGGCCTTTTATTGTGGGCAGTGTAAGGCACACCTGTGCGATATGCATGCTGTCTAATCAGCACCTTGATCTGCCACACCTGTGAGGTGGGATGGATTATCTCGGCAGAGGAGAAGCGCTCACTGACAGATCCAGACAGATGTGTGAACAGTACCCTAGAGTAACGGGTCTTCTGTGTCTGTAGAAAATGTTTCAGGTCTTTGAGTTCAGTTCCTGCAAAATGGGAGCAAAACCGGAAGTGTTGGGTTTATATTTTTGTTCAGTGTATTTCCGGAGTGTAATATTACCGGCTATAGCTACTAGAGAGGGGCCTGGATGTATTTCTGGAGTGTAATAATATTACAGGTTATAGCTACTAGAGAGGGGTCTGGATGTATTTCTGGAGTGTAATAATATTACCGGCTATAGCTACTAGAGAGGGGTCTGGATGTGTTTCTGGAGTGTAATAATATTACCGGCTATAGCTACTAGAGAGGGGCCTGGATGTATTTCTGGAGTGTAATAATATTACAGGTTATAGCTACTAGAGAGGGGTCTGGATGTGTTTCTGGAGTGTAATAATATTACCGGCTATAGCTACTAGAGAGGGGTCTGGATGTATTTCCGGAGTGTAATAATATTACCGGCTATAGCTACTAGAGAGGGGTCTGGATGTATTTCCGGAGTGTAATAATATTACAGGCTATAGCTACTAGAGAGGGGTCTGGATGTATTTCTGGAGTGTAATAATATTACAGGCTATAGCTACTAGAGAGGGGCCTGGATGTGTTTCTGGAGTGTAATAATATTACATGCTATAGCTACTAGAGAGGGGTCTGGATGTATTTCTGGAGTGTAATAATATTACCGGCTATAGCTACTAGAGAGGGGCCTGGATGTATTTCTGGAGTGTAATAATATTACAGGTTATAGCTACTAGAGAGGGGTCTGGATGTGTTTCTGGAGTGTAATAATATTACCGGCTATAGCTACTAGAGAGGGGTCTGGATGTATTTCCGGAGTGTAATAGTATTACAGGCTATAGCTACTAGAGAGGGCCCTGGATGTGTTTCCGGAGTGTAATAATATTACAGGCTATAGCTACTAGAGAGGGGTCTGGATGTAATTCTGGAGTGTAATAATATTACAGGCTATAGCTACTAGAGAGGGGCCTGGATGTATTTCTGGAGTGTAATAGTATTACAGGCTATAGCTACTAGAGAGGGGCCTGGATGTATTTCTGGAGTGTAATAATATTACAGGCTATAGCTACTAGAGAGGGGTCTGGATGTATTTCTGGAGTGTAATAATATTACCGGCTATAGCTACTAGAGAGGGGCCTGGATGTATTTCCGGAGTGTAATAATATTACAGGCTATAGCTACTAGAGAGGGGTCTGGATGTAATTCTGGAGTGTAATAATATTACAGGCTATAGCTACTAGAGAGGGGCCTGGATGTAATTCTGGAGTGTAATAATATTACCGGCTATAGCTACTAGAGGGGTCTGGATGTGTTTCCGGAGTGTAATAATATTACCGGCTATAGCTACTAGAGAGAGGTCTGGATGTATTTCTGGAGTGTAATAATATTACCGGCTATAGCTACTAGAGAGAGGTCTGGATGTATTTCTGGAGTGTAATAATATTACCGGCTATAGCTACTAGAGAGGGGTCTGGATGTATTTCCGGAGTGTAATAATATTACCGGCTATAGCTACTAGAGAGGGGTCTGGATGTAATTCTGGAGTGTAATAATATTACCGGCTATAGCTACTAGAGGGGTCTGGATGTGTTTCCGGAGTGTAATAATATTACCGGCTATAGCTACTAGAGAGGGGCCTGGATGTATTTCTGGAGTGTAATAATATTACAGGCTATAGCTACTAGAGAGGGGCCTGGATGTATTTCCGGAGTGTAATAATATTACAGGCTATAGCTACTAGAGAGGGGCCTGGATGTGTTTCCGGAGTGTAATAATATTACAGGCTATAGCTACTAGAGAGGGGTCTGGATGTATTTCTGGAGTGTAATAATATTACCGGCTATAGCTACTAGAGAGGGGTCTGGATGTGTTTCCGGAGTGTAATAATATTACAGGCTATAGCTACTAGAGAGGGGTCTGGATGTATTTCCGGAGTATAATAATATTACAGGCTATAGCTACTAGAGAGGGGCCTGGATGTATTTCTGGAGTGTAATAATATTACCGGCTATAGCTACTAGAGAGGGGTCTGGATGTATTTCCGGAGTGTAATAATATTACAGGCTATAGCTACTAGAGAGGGGTCTGGATGTATTTCTGGAGTGTAATAATATTACCGGCTATAGCTACTAGAGAGGGGCCTGGATGTGTTTCCGGAGTGTAATAATATTACCGGCTATAGCTACTAGAGAGGGGTCTGGATGTAATTCTGGAGTGTAATAATATTACCGGCTATAGCTACTAGAGAGGGGTCTGGATGTATTTCTGGAGTGTAATAATATTACCGGCTATAGCTACTAGAGAGGGCCCTGGATGTGTTTCCGGAGTGTAATAATATTACAGGCTATAGCTACTAGAGAGGGTCTGGATGTATTTCCGGAGTGTAATAATATTACCGGCTATAGCTACTAGAGAGGGGCCTGGATGTATTTCTGGAGTGTAATAATATTACAGGCTATAGCTACTAGAGAGGGGCCTGGATGTATTTCCGGAGTGTAATAATATTACAGGCTATAGCTACTAGAGAGGGGTCTGGATGTATTTCCGGAGTATAATAATATTACAGGCTATAGCTACTAGAGAGGGGCCTGGATGTGTTTCTGGAGTGTAATAATATTACAGGCTATAGCTACTAGAGAGAGGTCTGGATGTAATTCTGGAGTGTAATAATATTACCGGCTATAGCTACTAGAGAGGGGCCTGGATGTATTTCCGGAGTGTAATAATATTACAGGCTATAGCTACTAGAGAGGGCCCTGGATGTGTTTCCGGAGTGTAATAATATTACAGGCTATAGCTACTAGAGAGGGGTCTGGATGTGTTTCCGGAGTGTAATAATATTACAGGCTATAGCTACTAGAGAGGGGTCTGGATGTGTTTCCGGAGTGTAATAATATTACAGGCTATAGCTACTAGAGAGGGGCCTGGATGTATTTCTGGAGTGTAATAATATTACAGGCTATAGCTACTAGAGAGGGGTCTGGATGTATTTCCGGAGTGTAATAATATTACCGGCTATAGCTACTAGAGAGAGGTCTGGATGTATTTCCGGAGTGTAATAATATTACCGGCTATAGCTACTAGAGAGGGGTCTGGATGTATTTCCGGAGTGTAATAATATTACCGGCTATAGCTACTAGAGAGGGGTCTGGATGTATTTCTGGAGTGTAATAATATTACAGGCTATAGCTACTAGAGAGGGGTCTGGATGTGTTTCTGGAGTGTAATAATATTACAGGCTATAGATACTAGAGAGGGGCCTGGATGTGTTTCTGGAGTGTAATAATATTACAGGCTATAGCTACTAGAGAGTGGTCTGGATGTGTTTCTGGAGTGTAATAATATTACAGGCTATAGCTACTAGAGAGAGGTCTGGATGTATTTCCGGAGTGTAATAATATTACCGGCTATAGCTACTAGAGAGGGGTCTGGATGTATTTCTGGAGTGTAATAATATTACAGGCTATAGCTACTAGAGAGGGGCCTGGATGTATTTCTGGAGTGTAATAATATTACAGGCTATAGCTACTAGAGAGGGGCCTGGATGTATTTCTGGAGTGTAATAATATTACAGGCTATAGCTACTAGAGAGAGATCGTTGATCCAGGGAGTTATTCTGATTCCTGACTGGAGTCGAGAAGGATTTTTTCCCCCCTTAAGTGCGTAAGATTGGCCTCTACCTCACAGGGTTTTTTCCTTCCTCTGGATCCACTTGCAGGATGACAGCCGGACTGGACGGACAGGGGGTTTCTCTCGGCCTTATATACTGTGTTACTGCTGCTGTGAGGGGAAGATGTTATCTGTGGGGCGATCCCTCTGCTGTTAGTAGATGTAGAATTAGGTTGACATTCTGAGCGCTTTGTTGCCTCTTGGCCTAGATGTCCACATCTGACCCCTGATGGATCCACTTGCAGGATGACAGCCGGACTGGACGGACAGGGGGCTTCTCTCGGCCTTATATACCATGTTACTGCTGCTGTGAGGGGAAGATGTTATCTGTGGGGCGATCCCTCTGCTATTAGTAGATGTAGAATTAGGTTGACATTCTGAGCGCTTTGTTGCCTCTTGGCCTAGATGTCCACATCCGACGCCTGATGGATCCACTCACCTTCTACCCTCTCTGGCCGCAGTGATGGTCTGATGGAGAGAGTTAAGCGAGACGCCACAACCAGCTGTTTAATGGTGACTCCCCAAGCTCTAAGGGAAGGCGGCACTGGTTGAGCGCTGCTTGCAGAAGGTACTTCAGGATGATCTTATATTTATTTCTATACTTTGTGCTTGTTGTCTCGTAGCCAGCACAGCGCCTTGGGGCCTGGGCGGAGAGGTCCAACACTGCGCACTACAGCTTCCGCTAGCATTGGAGCCGTGACTTCTAATCCGACCCATTTTGTGCTTTTTTCCCTTTTTTGTTGGTTTTCAGAAAACTAAGACTCGGGGCCAGGTGGGGCCCCGGGGCTCAGAGGCTGAAGCGCAGCCGATTGTTGTTTGGAGTCTCTTTCTGTGACCCTTGACTCCATTACCTGAGGTCATTTCCTTTTCTTTGTCATTCGGTATCTTCTGCACTGACGACCATCGCCTGTTCCCCCATCACCCTGCCTGCAGGTATAAGTGGTGGCTCTCCTGCCGTCAGTCCAGGCTGAGGAGCAGCCGTTGGATTCTGATCTCCGGGATATGCCCTGCTGGTGTCCTGGGGTTATGGCGCTATGCTGCGCTGTGGTTTCTTTTCTTCTTGTTACAGGAATGGGTGAGAATCCATGTTTGATGGGCGTGCCCCTCTGTCCTCATCAAACTTTGCTGCTTAGGGGCCTCTCACTTGTGTGTCACTTACCAGACACCTACCTGGAGCACTTTCCATGAACCGTCCTGGACTGCGACCACCCGCAGTGACTGCTGCTCTGGTGACAACCAAGAGAAGATGTCCTCGGCCGGTGGCCAAATAATACTGTGTGCTTCACCATCTTCTTGTGGTGACTTCAGCCTCTACTTCAGACCTCATCCTAGAAGCCGTGGCTCCTGGTGACCAGCAACCTTCCTCCACCCCACATGCCTCACAGAACCACCACTCTGGTCACTTATGGCACACATTTTCAAGATCTCTGTTGTCAGTGAATGGAAGCCTTCTGGTGACCTCCAGACGTGGTCCAGCATGCACAGCTGAGGGTTAGGGTTACAATATGTCCGGCCTGGCTGTGTGAGCGGGACTAGGTCCGGAGTCCGGAGGAGCGTTGCTGGGCCCCCCCCTCTTTGTGGTGTCGGATATTACAGCACTATGCCTGTAAATAAACATGGAGTCAGTGGTGGGTGATCTGCCCCCCCCCCCACGGGAGCCCCCGCCGCCCAATCTGTAATTGCCTTTCTTTATTACCAGCCGATTGCATTCATTCCAGAGCAGAATTAACTCCTGCAGTGGAGGCAGCGCTGGGTGAGGCGAGATAGCGGATCTTTATAATTCTCTCCGTCCAGTTTAATTAAATTCCCTGTAATTATAATTTGACTAAAATGCTGCACTTTTACCGTTATTATGTCTTTAGAAATGTGGAATTAAATAAAAGAGGGCGATCGGCGGACGGGAACTGAGCCGTCAGCAAAACCCGCCGGAGGAATTATTTCAGCTTGATAAACCTTTTCATCTATTTGACTCATTTTACAGAAAAGCCAATTAATAATGTCAAACACACTCTGGCTCCGGGGAGCCGGCGCGCTAATGAGGCTGTTTACTGCGGAGCCGTCACCGCCGCCGCGCGCTCTGATCGCAGTCTGCTTATCTGTGCACCGGGGCCCATCCTCACCGCGGCAGCAGACCGCGCCGAATGAGTCATAATCACCGGCAAGGATGTCCGATAGCACCAGTGCGGCTACGTCACATACACAGCTCAGCTACATCACCAGAGATACAGCGTCTGGGACACCGAGAACCGGAGCGGCAGAAGAGATAATCTGCACTGAGCGCCGTACCAGTGTGGCTACGTCACATACACAGCTCAGCTACATCATCAGAGATACAGCATCTGGGACACCGAGAACCGGAGCGGCAGAAGAGATAGCACCGAGCGCCGTACCAGTGCGGCTACGTCACATACACAGCCCAGCTACATCACCAGAGATACAGCGTCTGGGACACCGAGAACCGGAGCGGCAGAAGAGATAGCACCGAGCGCCGTACCAGTGCGGCTACGTCACATACACAGCTCAGCTACATCACCATAGATACAGCATCTGGGACACCGAGAACCGGAGCGGCAGAAGAGATAATCTGCACTGAGCCCCGTACCAGTGCGGCTACGTCACATACACAGCTCAGCTACATCACCATAGATACAGCGTCTGGGACACCGAGAACCGGAGCGGCAGAAGAGATAATCTGCACTGAGCCCCGTACCAGTGCGGCTACGTCACATACACAGCTCAGCTACATCACCAGAGATACAGCGTCTGGGACACCGAGAACCGGAGCGGCAGAAGAGATAGCACCGAGCGCCGTACCAGTGCGGCTACCTCACATACACAGCTCAGCTACATCACCAGAGATACAGCGTCTGGGACACCGAGAACCGGAGCGGCAGAAGAGATAGCACTGAGCGCCGTACCAGTGCGGCTACGTCACATACACAGCTCAGCTACATCACCAGAGATACAGCGTCTGGGACACCGAGAACCGGAGCGGCAGAAGAGATAGCACCGAGCGCCGTACCAGTGCGGCTACGTCACATACACAGCTCAGCTACATCACCAGAGATACAGCGTCTGGGACACCGAGAACCGGAGCGGCAGAAGAGATAGCACCGAGCGCCGTACCAGTGCGGCTACGTCACATACACAGCTCAGCTACATCACCAGAGATACAGCGTCTGGGACACCGAGAACCGGAGCGGCAGAAGAGATAATCTGCACTGAGCGCCGTACCAGTGCGGCTACGTCACATACACAGCTCAGCTACATCACCAGAGATACAGCGTCTGGGACACCGAGAACCGGAGCGGCAGAAGAGATAATCTGCACTGAGCGCCGTACCAGTGCGGCTACGTCACATACACAGCTCAGCTACATCACCATAGATACAGCGTCTGGGACACCGAGAACCGGAGCGGCAGAAGAGATAGCACCGAGCGCCGTACCAGTGCGGCTACGTCACATACACAGCTCAGCTACATCACCAGAGATACAGCGTCTGGGACACCGAGAACCGGAGCGGCAGGAGAGATAGTCTGCACCGAGCGCCGTACCAGTGCGGCTACGTCACATACACAGCTCAGCTACATCACCAGAGATACAGCGTCTGGGACACCGAGAACCGGAGCGGCAGAAGAGATAGCACCGAGCGCCGTACCAGTGCGGCTACGTCACATACACAGCTCAGCTACATCACCAGAGATACAGCGTCTGGGACACCGAGAACCGGAGCGGCAGGAGAGATAATCTGCACTGAGCGCCGTACCAGTGCGGCTACGTCACATACACAGCTCAGCTACATCACCAGAGATACAGCGTCTGGGACACCGAGAACCGGAGCGGCAGGAGAGATAATCTGCACTGAGCGCCGTACCAGTGCGGCTACGTCACATACACAGCTCAGCTACATCACCAGAGATACAGCGCCTGGGACACCGAGAACCGGAGCGGCAGAAGAGATAGCACCGAGCGCCGTACCAGTGCGGCTACGTCACATACACAGCTCAGCTACATCACCAGAGATACAGCGTCTGGGACACCGAGAACCGGAGCGGCAGGAGAGATAGTCTGCACCGAGCGCCGTACCAGTGCGGCTACGTCACATACACAGCTCAGCTACATCACCAGAGATACAGCGTCTGGGACACCGAGAACCGGAGCGGCAGGAGAGATAGTCTGCACCGAGCGCCGTACCAGTGCGGCTACGTCACATACACAGCTCAGCTACATCACCAGAGATACAGCGTCTGGGACACCGAGAACCGGAGCGGCAGGAGAGATAATCTGCACTGAGCGCTGTACCAGTGCGGCTACGTCACATACACAGCTCAGCTACATCACCAGAGATACAGCGTCTGGGACACCGAGAACCGGAGCGGCAGAAGAGATAGCACCGAGCGCCGTACCAGTGCGGCTACGTCACATACACAGCTCAGCTACATCACCAGAGATACAGCGTCTGGGACACCGAGAACCGGAGCGGCAGAAGAGATAGCACCGAGCGCCGTACCAGTGCGGCTACGTCACATACACAGCTCAGCTACATCACCAGAGATACAGCGTCTGGGACACCGAGAACCGGAGCGGCAGAAGAGATAGCACCGAGCGCCGTACCAGTGCGGCTACGTCACATACACAGCTCAGCTACATCACCAGAGATACAGCGTCTGGGACACCGAGAACCGGAGCGGCAGAAGAGATAATCTGCACTGAGCGCCGTACCAGTGCGGCTACGTCACATACACAGCTCAGCTACATCACCAGAGATACAGCGTCTGGGACACCGAGAACCGGAGCGGCAGAAGAGATAGCACCGAGCGCCGTACCAGTGCGGCTACGTCACATACACAGCCCAGCTACATCACCAGAGATACAGCGTCTGGGACACCGAGAACCAGAGCGGCAGAAGAGATAGCACCGAGCGCCGTACCAGTGCGGCTACGTCACATACACAGCTCAGCTACATCACCAGAGATACAGCGTCTGGGACACCGAGAACCGGAGCGGCAGAAGAGATAGCACCGAGCGCCGTACCAGTGCGGCTACGTCACATACACAGCTCAGCTACATCACCAGAGATACAGCGTCTGGGACACCGAGAACCGGAGCGGCAGAAGAGATAGCACCGAGCGCCGTACCAGTGCGGCTACGTCACATACACAGCTCAGCTACATCACCAGAGATACAGCGTCTGGGACACCGAGAACCGGAGCGGCAGAAGAGATAGCACCGAGCGCCGTACCAGTGCGGCTACGTCACATACACAGCTCAGCTACATCACCATAGATACAGCGTCTGGGACACCAAGAACCGGAGCGGCAAAAGAGATAGCACCGAGCGCCGTACCAGTGCGGCTACGTCACATACACAGCTCAGCTACATCACCAGAGATACAGCGTCTGGGACACCGAGAACCGGAGCGGCAGAAGAGATAATCTGCACTGAGCGCCGTACCAGTGCGGCTACGTCACATACACAGCTCAGCTACATCACCAGAGATACAGCGTCTGGGACACCGAGAACCGGAGCGGCAGAAGAGATAGCACCGAGCGCCGTACCAGTGCGGCTACGTCACATACACAGCTCAGCTACATCACCAGAGATACAGCGTCTGGGACACCGAGAACCGGAGCGGCAGAAGAGATAGCACCGAGCGCCGTACCAGTGCGGCTACGTCACATACACAGCTCAGCTACATCACCAGAGATACAGCGTCTGGGACACCGAGAACCGGAGCGGCAGAAGAGATAGCACCGAGCGCCGTACCAGTGCGGCTACGTCACATACACAGCTCAGCTACATCACCATAGATACAGCGTCTGGGACACCAAGAACCGGAGCGGCAAAAGAGATAGCACCGAGCGCCGTACCAGTGCGGCTACGTCACATACACAGCTCAGCTACATCACCAGAGATACAGCGTCTGGGACACCGAGAACCGGAGCGGCAGAAGAGATAGCACCGAGCGCCGTACCAGTGCGGCTACGTCACATACACAGCTCAGCTACATCACCAGAGATACAGCGTCTGGGACACCGAGAACCGGAGCGGCAGAAGAGATAGCACCGAGCGCCGTACCAGTGCGGCTACGTCACATACACAGCTCAGCTACATCACCATAGATACAGCGTCTGGGACACCGAGAACCGGAGCGGCAGAAGAGATAGCACCGAGCGCCGTACCAGTGCGCTACGTCACATACACAGCTCAGCTACATCACCAGAGATACAGCGTCTGGGACACCGAGAACCGGAGCGGCAGAAGAGATAGCACTGAGCGCCGTACCAGTGCGGCTATGTCACATACACAGCTCAGCTACATCACCAGAGATACAGCGTCTGGGACACCGAAAACCGGAGCCCAAAAGATTGCATTATCCATCACCATTAGGCCGGGTTCACACGGGCGTTGCAGGAACATGCGCGATTTTTCCCCGCGAGTGCAAAGCATTTTAATGCGTTTTGCACGTGCGTGAGAACAATCGGCGTGTTTGGTACCGAGACCCGAACATCTTCACAGAAGTTCAGGATTGGGATCGGTGTTCTGTAGATTTTAGTATTTTCACTTAGAACATTTTTCTAAGGGAAAATAAAATCATTCTTAATCCAGAATACTTAGTAGAAGGTCAATTGAGGGTTAAAAAAATATATAAAATTAACTCACCGCCTCCAATTGATCGCGTAGCTGCCGGTCTCCTGTTCTGTCTTCAGGACCTGTCAAAGGACTTGTGGTGACATCACTGAGCTCATCACATGGTCCATCACTGTGGTGATGGATCATGTGATGTATCATGTGATGAGCACAGTGATGTCACCACAGGTCCTGAAGACTCAATTGACCTTGTACTAAGCATTCTGGATTAAAGGATGCTATTATTTTCCCTTAGAACCCTGTTATAAGGGAAAATAATACAGTGAATAGACCGTCACCTAGAACCCATTCGTGAAAATCGCACTGTAACGGACCGTTTCAGCAGACAAGGGGTTAAAATCCGTTTAGGCGATATGCCCCTTTTCTGAGAGACAGGCACAGCTACTGCAGAACACCAACCTCCCGAACTGGATACAAAATAGCACTCCAAACTGGAACCTCACAAGTAGCTGTCAGCAGACGAACAGGAAAAGCGTACAGTCAGCTTACACTCCTGGCAATCAGTCTCTAACAGCATACAGGGAATGCCCCCAATAACGAGACAAGGCTCCGTCTTGAGGGTCAGCAGTGATCTGAAGTGCTGGCACACCCAGCCTGGTTTTTATTACAGTTTTGCAAATACAGAACAGATACAACACATCCCCACAATGCATCATGGTTTCCTCCTCTCTGTCCTGGAGACAACCGAGGGCAATCCAATTATCTCTCAGGACAAAGGGAGATCGCCAATACACATGTGGAGACAACAGGACAGACATCACCATTTAAACACACAATGGGACAATAGAAACACCCACACAAAATCCTCCCCTCTGCCGGTGATGACCATTGAACACAAGGGCGAATATAATTATCAAAGGCAGAGAAATACAGTTTTATAAAACATATCACAGGAACCCCAAAACATGCAATAACCCCATAACCAATATATCCTCGGAACCGGGGGATCTGGGTGAACCACATGTCCAAAATTCACCCACATCCGTTCAGTAGTTTGGAAGATACAGTTACACTGAAAATATACAAGTTATACCGAAAATAGTCACTAATAAACGTGTCCCCTGTTTGGTAGTTTCACACTCCTGAATGATGTCTCTGTGCACCAAATACAGGCAAGATAGCGCCGTGTGGAAAGTCAGAACAGTGTCTGTGAGCTACAATGGCCGCTGTCTATTGTTCTCACCATGTGCTTCATCCAAGCAAGTAAGGCAAATGATGCAATCCAGGGACAGAGGGCTCCGTCCCAAGTGCCTTAAGGGACCATAACTTAAGGGACCATAATCCCAGGGCAGGAGGCTGGCAAACAGCCCCCTCCAAAACACCGTGGCGAGGTTGGTTTCGCCACACATCTCCCCCCCCCCCCCCCCCCCAGGGAAGACTAACCAGATACCTGACCTCACGCTGGTCGGTACCTGAGTTAGTCTGGCAGCCCACCCACAACCCAATACTGGACCTGTTGAATTTCGTAGCCTGTCTCTGTCCAGTGAATCCACCAAGGTTATATTTGTAGCTGGTACTCCCGGTCTCTGAGTTGCTCCCTGGCTTGGAGTGGAGGTTGCTTTGTGGGCAGGGATCAGCGGGACTCTGCCCTGGTGCCAGCGTTACCACGGAAGAAGCCTGGTTGGAGTCTGGTTGTTGGAGGGGGAAACCGACTGTCTCCCCTTTGGCTAAACAGCCCTGTTGCTGGGGGACAGGACCGACTGTCCCTACCCCCTGTGCTGTAAGTGCAGAGACCACGGTCCCGTCTGCACTGTTGTGGGGCTTACTGTCTCCCCCTGGTGCGTTAAGCTGCCGCTGAGGAGAGGGGGTAACGTGCTCCTCTCCCATACATACTTCCAGCCGCTGGGGAGGGCGACCAACCGCCTCCGCTCCCAATACAGTGTCCTGCTGCTGGGGAAAGGAGACTGGGCTCCCAATTCCCAAAAAATCATGCTGCTGCTGGGGGGCAGGAACAACTACCTCTGCCCCCTGTAACTCAGCCTGCCGCTGGGGAGGGAGGACGTTGCTCTCCTCTCCCTGCACTTCACACTGCCTTCCCGGCATATCACTCTGCTGCTGGGGGGCAGGAACAACTACCTCTGCCCCCTGTAACTCAGCCTGCTGCTGGGGAGGGAGGCCGCTGCTCTCCTCTCCCTGCATTTCACACTGCCTTCCCGGCATATCACTCTGCTGCTGGGGGGCAGGAACAACTACCTCTGCCCCCTGTAACTCAGCCTGCTGCTGGGGAGGGAGGCCGCTGCTCTCCCCTCCCTGCACTTCACACTGCCGCTGGGGAATGGAGACTGGGCTCCCACTGTCCCGCAACCGTAACTTCCGATGGAGGTACACCCAACGTGGCAGCTGACCGTCACCTTCTGCCCGGTATAGTAGGGTCTTAGACACTAGACTCCTCACGAACTTCACGTATTTCTCAGCTGGATTGGGTCCGAAGAAGTTCAGCCGCAACCACATCATACGGTCAAATTCCTCCACAGAGTATCTGTACTCCACTGCTGGTTCCATCCTGGTGCTTTTAGGGTCACTGTACTGAGACATGCGTTGCCCTTAAATTGTAGAATCCACAGAAATGGTGTCTCCTGTAGCTGTCCTTCTGGCTGTAGGAACGATCCCGCTGCTTGCCACCAATGTAACGGACTGTTTCAGCAGACAAGGGGTTAAAGTCCGTTTAGGCGATATGCCTATTTCTGAGAGACAGGCACAGCTACTGCAGAACACCAACCTCCCGAACTGGATACAAAATAGCACTCCGAACTGGAACCTCGCAAATAGCTGTCAGCAGACGAACAGGAAAAGCGTACAGTCAGCTTACACTCCTGGCAATCAGTCTCCAACAGCATACAGGGAATCCCCCAATAACGAGACAAGGCTCCGTCTTGAGGGTCAGCAGTGGTCTGATGTGCTGGCACACCCAGCCTGGTTTTTATTACAGTTTTGCAAATACAGAACAGATACAACACATCCCCACAATGCATCATGGTTTCCTCCTCTCTGCCTGGGAGACAACCGAAGGCAATCCAATTATCTCTCAGGACAAAAGGGAGATCACCAATACACACGTGGAGACAACAGGACAGACATCACCATTTAAACACACAATGGGACAATAGGACAATAGAAACACACCCACACAAAATCCTCCCCTCTGCCGATGATGATTATTTGAACACAAGGGCGAATATAATCAAAGGCAGAGAAATACAGTTTTATAAAACATATCACAGGAACCCCAAAACATGCAATAACCCCATAACCAATATATCCTCGGAACCGGGGGATCTGGGTGAACCACATGTCCAAAATTCACCCACATCCGTTCAGTAGTTTGGAAGATACAGTTACACTGAAAATATACAAGTTATACCGAAAATAGTCACTAATAAACGTGTCCCCTGTTTGGTAGTTTCACACTACTGAATGATGTCTCTGTGCACCAAATACAGGCAAGATAGCCCCGTGTGGAAAGTCAGAACAGTGTCTGTGAGCTACAATGGCCGCTATCTATTGTTCTCACCATGTGCTCCATCCAAGCAAGTAAGGCAGAGGATGCAATCCAGGGACAGAGGGCTCCGTCCCAAGTGCCTTAAGACCCAATAACTTAAGGGACCATAATCCCAGGGCAGGAGGCTGGTAAACAGCCCCCTCCAAAACACCGTGGCGAGGTTGGTTTCGCCACACGCACCACCTCCGCACTTGCTTGCGATTTTCATGCAGCCCTATTTACTTATATGGGACCTCCATTGCGTGAAAAACGCACAATATAGAGCATGCTGTGATTTTCACACAACGCACAAGTGATGCGTGAAAATCACCGCTCATGTGCACAGCCCCATAGAAATGAATGGGTCCGGATTCAGTGCGGGTGCAATGCGTTCACCTCACGGAAATTGTGCCCGTGTGAACCCAGCCTTAGGGTCGATTCACACGTTCGTAGAGTATTGCGGATCCACGATACACCCGGCTGGCACCCCCATAGATTGCAGACAAGAATAGGACATATTCTATTGAAACCAACCTCGCCACAGTGTTTTGGAGGGGGCTGTTTGCCAGCCTCCTGCCCCATGATTACGGCCCTTTGAGATACTTTTGCTAACTTTTGAACCCCTGAACCTATTCCAGTGAATTTTGGATAGGTTTGTCCCCAAGTTATACTGTTTAAATTGATGTAAGTTATATGTATGGACAATGTAACCTCACAAAGTTGTAACAACTTATAATAAGTGTAACTTGTCAGCTTGGGAGGAATATGCTGGGTGTGGTTCTATTGTCCCATTGTGTGTTTAAATGGTGATGTCTGTCCTGTTGTCTCCACATGTGTATTGGCGATCTCCCTTTGTCCTGAGAGATAATTGGATTGCCCTCGGTTGTCTCCCAGGCAGAGAGGAGGAAACCATGATGCATTGTGGGGATGTGTTGTATCTGTTCTGTGTCGCAGTCTCCCTTCTGGTCCTCTAGGGGGCGGGAACGATTGGTTGCTGTACTTGCATTGTGTGTTGTAAGATATTGATTGGTTGGATTTCAAAACCCTGTGGGCAGTACTATGTATGTTTCTTATGAATAAAAGAGGCTGTATCTGAAGTACAGTCAGACCACTGCTGACCCTCAACACGGAGACTTGTCTCATCATTGGGGGGATTCCCTGTATGCTGTTAGAGACTGATTGCCAGGAGTGTAAGCTGATTGTATGCTTTTCCTGTTCGTCTGCTAGCAGCTATTCGCGAGGTTCCAGTTTGGAGTGCTATTTTGTATCCAGTTCGGGAGTTTGGTGTTCAGCAGTAGCTGTGCCTGTCTCTCAGAAAGGGGCATATCGCCTAAACGGATTTTAACCCCTTGTCTGCTGAAACGGTCCGTTACATCTATTTTTTTCCGGAGCCGCGGACCGGAAGATCGGGGGGCGCGCTCCGGAAATAAGGATGCGGAGAGCACATTGTGTGCTGTCCGCATCCATTTCGTCCCCATAGAGAATGAATGGGTCCGCACCCATTCTGCAATTTGCGGAACGAATACTGACCCATTCTATGGACGTGTGAATGGACCCTTACAGAGACAAACAAATCTCATACTGATATAACATGAGCATCTACTCATACACAGTGATACAAACCATGCTGGTATAACCTGGGTATCTCCTGTATATAATTATGTATGTACAGCTGGTATAACCTGGGTATCTCCTGTATATAATTATGTATGTACAGCTGGTATAACCTGGGTATCTCCTGTATATTATTATGTATGTACAGCTGGTATAACCTGGGTATCTCCTGTATATAATTATGTATGTACAGCTGGTATAACCTGGGCATCTCCTGTGTATAATTATGTTGTCACGTACCGGCAGGACAGGTAGTGGATCCTCTGGACCAGAGAGGCGATGGCGCGGGTTGTACTAAAGGATCGATTCTAAGCAGTTACTGGTCTTCACCAGAGCCCGCTGCAAGGCGGGATGGATTTGCTGCGGCGGTAACTACCAGGTCGTGTCCCCTAGTAACAACTCGACCTCTCTGGCAGCTGATAAGGCGTGGTACACAGGGAGAAGGCAAGAGCGTAGTCGGACGTAGCAGAGGTCAGGGCAGGCGGCAAGGTTCAAAGGCGAGTAGACGGTAGCAACGGGTTCGGCAACAGGCAAGGCAAACTAACACAGTGGAACGCTTTCTCTGAGGCACAAGGCACAAAGATCCGGCAGGAAGCTGTGGGAGGAGAAGGTATAAATGGGCAGTGCACAGGTGCAGCCTAATTAAGTCAGCACTGCCTCTCACAAACCTTAACCCTTAATATCCCTTTGGACCAGGCACCAATCACTGGTGCACTGGCCCTTTGAATCTAAGAGTCCCGGCGCGCGCGCGCCCAAGAGAGCGGGAACGCACACGCCGAGACACTGGAGTGCTGCCTGGGGGCATACGCTGTGAGCGCTCCGAGGCCAGCAGGGGACCCGGAGCGCTCAGCGTAACATATGTATGTACAGCTGGTATAACCCGGGCATCTCCTGTATATAATTATATATGTACAGCTGGTATAACCTGGGCATCTCCTGTGTATAATTATATATGTACAGCTGGTATAACCTGGGCATCTCCTGTATATAATTATTTATGTACAGCTGGTATAACCTGGGCATCTCCTGTATATAATTATATATGTACAGCTGGTATAACCCGGGCATCTCCTGTATATAATTATATATGTACAGCTGGTATAACCTGGGCATCTCCTGTATATAATTATATATGTACAGCTGGTATAACCCGGGCATCTCCTGTATATAATTATATATGTACAGCTGGTATAACCTGGGCATCTCCTGTATATAATTATATATGTACAGCTGGTATAACCTGGGCATCTCCTGTATATAATTATATATGTACAGCTGGTATAACCTGAGCATCTCCTGTATATAATTATATATGTACAGCTGGTATAACCTGGGCACCTTCTGTATATAATTATATATGTATAGCTGGTATAACCCGGGCATCTCCTGTATATAATTATATATGTATAGCTGGTATAACCCGGGCATCTCCTGTATATAATTATAGATGTACAGCTGGTATAACCCGGGCATCTCCTGTATATAATTATAGATGTACAGCTGGTATAACCTGGGCATCTCCTGTATATAATTATAGATGTACAGCTGGTATAACCTGGGCATCTCCTGTATATAATTATATATGTACAGCTGGTATAACCTGGGCATCTCCTGTATATAATTATATATGTACAGCTGGTATAACCCGGGCATCTCCTGTATATAATTATATATGTACAGCTGGTATAACCCGGGCATCTCCTGTATATAATTATATATGTACAGCTGGTATAACCCGGGCATCTCCTGTATATAATTATATATGTACAGCTGGTATAACCTGGGCATCTCCTGTATATAATTATATATGTACAGCTGGTATAACCTGGGCATCTCCTGTATATAATTATATATGTACAGCTGGTATAACCTGGGTATCTCCTGTATATAATTATTTATGTACAGCTGGTATATCCTGGGCATCTCATGTATATAATTATATATGTACAGCTGATATAACCTGGGCATCTCCTGTATATAATTATATATGTACAGCTGGTATAACCTGGGCATCTCCTGTATATAATTATATATGTACAGCTGGTATAACCCGGGCATCTCCTGTATATAATTATATATGTACAGCTGGTATAACCCGGGCATCTCCTGTATATAATTATATATGTACAGCTGGTATAACCCGGGCATCTCCTGTATATAATTATATATGTACAGCTGGTATAACCCGGGCATCTCCTGTATATAATTATATATGTACAGCTGGTATAACCCGGGCATCTCCTGTATATAATTATATATGTACAGCTGGTATAACCCGGGTATCTCCTGTATATAATTATATATGTACAGCTGGTATAACCTGGGTATCTCCTGTATATAATTATATATGTACAGCTGGTATAACCTGGGCATCTCATGTATATAATTATATATGTACAGCTGGT
This sequence comes from Bufo gargarizans, assembly GCF_014858855.1. Classification (NCBI taxonomy): domain Eukaryota; kingdom Metazoa; phylum Chordata; class Amphibia; order Anura; family Bufonidae; genus Bufo; species Bufo gargarizans. Next base: position 1,324,627 of record NC_058087.1, read on the forward strand.
ATAACCTGGGCATCTCCTGTATATAATTATATATGTACAGCTGGTATAACCTGGGCATCTCCTGTATATAATTATATATGTACAGCTGGTATAACCTGGGCATCTCCTGTATATAATTATATATGTACAGCTGGTATAACCTGGGCATCTCCTGTATATAATTATATATGTACAGCAGGTATAACCTGGGCATCTCCTGTATATAATTATATATGTACAGCTGGTATAACCCGGGCATCTCCTGTATATAATTATAGATGTACAGCTGGTATAACCTGGGCATCTCCTGTATATAATTATATATGTACAGCTGGTATAACCTGGGCATCTCCTGTATATAATTATATATGTACAGCTGGTATAACCTGGGTATCTCCTGTATATAATTATATATGTACAGCTGGTATAACCGGGTATCTCCTGTATATAACTATATATGTACAGCTGGTATAACCTGGGCATCTCCTGTATATAATTATATATGTACAGCTGGTATAACCTGGGCATCTCATGTATATAATTATATATGTACAGCTGGTATAACCTGGGCATCTCATGTATATAATTGTATATGTACAGCTGGTATAACCCGGGCATCTCCTGTATAGAAATCTATATGTACAGCTGGTATAACCTGGGCATCTCCTGTATATAATTATATATGTACAGCTGCTATAACCTGGGCATCTACTGTATATAATTATATATGTACAGCTGCTATAACCTGGGCATCTCCTGTATATAATTATATATGTACAGCTGGTATAACCTGGGCATCTCCTGTATATAATTATATATGTACAGCTGGTATAACCTGGGCATCTCATGTATATAATTATATATGTACAGCTGGTATAACCTGGGCATCTCATGTATATAATTATATATGTACAGCTGGTATAACCTGGGTATCTCCGGAAAAAGCATAAAGGAAGGTCTTAGTGAACGCGCGCACACATATACCCCACGTCCCCTGACGAAGCCACAGTACGCGGCGAAACATGTCGGGAGGGGTGGCATAGTGCCGTTATATTTTAGACAGTCTCAGTGGCGGTGAGGTCTAGTGCGTGACAATTGGAGTGTGACAGAGTGAGGCGTTCGGTATTTACCGAGCCATCAATAGCAATAGAGGATCCAGCATAGCCAGATTAGGGATCAAGTTCAGCGAGCTGGGGGTCGACCTGCAGATTGATACAAATAGTGGCAGCAACACTGTGGCAGAACTGTTACCCTCTGTACAGGGAGGCTTCCTGCAGGTTGGCGCTCTCACCATCTCTCCGCATGAGAGAACGCCATAATGCATCAGTAAGATTCCAATATTAGTGGGAATCCCACCCCAAGGGCAAAAAGCTGGATGAGACCCACCAAGGGATCCTCACAGAGTAAGGCCTCATGCACACGACCGCAAAAACGGGGTCCGTGGGTCCGTGATTTGTGACCGTTTTTTCGTCCGTGGGTCTTCCTTGATTTTTGGAGGATCCACGGACATGAAAAATATGTCGTTTTGGCGTCCGCCTGGCCGTGCGGAGCCAAACGGATCCGTCCTGAATTACAATGCAAGTCAATGGGGACGGATCCGTTTGACGTTGACACAATATGGTGCAATTGCAAACGGATTCGTCCCCCATTGACTTTCAATGTAAAGTCAGGAGTCCCTTTACTTTCACACTTGCGTTCATATTAGGCTACTTTCACACTAGCGTTCTGAACGGATCCGATCATATTAATGCAGACGGAGGCTCCGTTCAGTACGGATCCGTCTGCATTAATAACTTAGAAAATTTTCTAAGTGCGCAAGACGCCTGAGCGGATCCGTCCAGACTTTCAATGTAAAGTCAATGGGGGACGGATCCGCTTGAAGATTGAGCCATATGGTGACATCTTCAAACGGATCCGTTCCCATTGACTTACATTGTAAGTCTGAACGGATCCGCTCGCCTCCGCACGGCCAAGCAGCGTTCAGCTGTCCGCCTGTCCGTGCGGAGGCGAGCGGAGCGGAGGCTGAACGCCGCCAGACTGATGCAGTCTGAGCGGATCCGCTCCATTCAGACTGCATCAGGGCTGGACGGAGGCGTTCGGGTCCGCTCGTGAGCCCCTTCAAACGGAGCTCACGAGCGGACACCCGAACGCTAGTGTGAAAGTAGCCTAATGCAGACGGTGGCTCCGTTCAGAGCGGATCCGTCTGCATTATATGGTTAAAACATTTCTAAGTGTGAAAGTAGCCGCAGACGGATCCGTCCAGACTTTACATTGAAAGTCAATGGGGGACGGATCCGTTTGAAAATTGAGCCATATTGTGTCATCTTCAAACGGATCCGTCCCCATTGACTTCCATTGTAAGTCTGGACGGATCCGCACGCCTCCGCACGGCCAGGCGGACACCCGAACATAACTTGAAGCGTCCCCATCACCATGGGAACGCCTTTATGTTAGAATATACTGTCGGATATGAGCTACATAGTGAAACTCAGATCCGACAGTATATTCTAACACAGAGGCGTTCCCATGGTGATGGGGACGCTTCAGGTTAGAATATACTGAAACACTGTGTACATGACTGCCCCCTGCTGCCTGGCACCACCCGATCTCTTACAGGGGGATATGATAGCACAATTAACTCCTCAGGTGCCGCACCTAAAGGGGTTAATTGTACTATCATATCCCCCTGTAAGAGATCAGGGCTGCCAGGCAGCAGGGGGCAGACCCCCCCCTCACCAGTTTGAATATCGTTGGTGGCACAGTGTGCGCCCACCATCGCCCCCCCTCCCTCTATTGTAATAATTCGTGGTGGCACAGTGTGCGCCCACCATCGGCCCCCCCTCCCTCTATAGCAGTAACAACATTGGTGGCAGTGTGCGGCCTCCCATCTCCCCCCCCCCCCGATCATTGGTGGCAGCGTGGTTCCGATTGGAGTCCCAGTTTAATCGCTGGGGCTCCGATCGGTAACCATGGCAACCAGGAAGCTACTGCAGCCCTGGTTGCCATGGTTACTTAGCAATAGTACAATAGTAGAAGATTCATACTTACCTGCTTGCTGCTGCGATGTCTGTGACCGGCCGGGAGCTCCACCTACTGGTAAGTGACAGTTCTTTAGCAATGCACCGCACAGACCTGTCACTTACCAGTAGGTGGAGCTCCCGGCCGGACACAGACATCGCAGCAGCCAGCAGGTAAGTATGATGCTTCTACTATTGCTAAGTAACCATGGCAACCAGGACTGCAGTAGCGTCCTGGTTGCCATGGTTACCGATCGGAGCCCCAGCGATTAAACTGGGACTCCGATCGGAACTACGCTGCCACCAATGATCAGGGGGGGGGGAGATGGGAGGCCGCACACTGCCACCAATGATCGGGGGGGGGAGATGGGAGGCCGCACACTGCCACCAATGTTGTTACTGCTATAGAGGGAGGGGGGGCTGATGGTGGGCGCACACTGTGCCACCAACGATTTATTACAATAGAGGGAGGGAGGGGGGGCGATGGTGGGCGCACACTGTGCCACCAACGATTTATAACAATAGAGGGAGGGAGGGGGGGGCGATGGTGGGCGCACACTGTGCCACCAACGATTTATTACAATAGAGAGAGGAAGGGGGGACCCGATGGGGGGCGCACACTGTGCCACTAACGATATTCAAACTGGGGAGGGGGGGGGGCGATGGGGGGCGCACACTGTGCCACCAACGATTTCTAACATTAGAGGGAGGAAGGGGGGGCCCGATGGGGGGCGCACACTGTGCCACCAACGATATTCAAACTGGGGAGGGGGGGGTCTGCCCCCTGCTGCCTGCCAGCCCTGAGCTCTTACAGGGGGATATGATAGTACAATTAACCCCTTCAGGTGCCGCACCTGAAGGGGTTAATTGTGCTGATCACGGCCCCCTGTAAGAGATCGGGTGCTGCCAGGCAGCAGGGGGCAGTCATGTACACAGTTTGTAGTGTATTCTAACTAGAAGCGTCCCCATCACCATGGGAACGCTTCTGTGTTAGAATATACTGTCGGATATGAGTTTTCACGAAGTGAAAACTTAGATCTGAAAAAGCTTTTATGCAGACGGATCTTCGGATCCGTCTGTATGAAAGTAACCTACGGCCACGGATCACGGACACGGATGCCAATCTTGTGTGCATCCGTGTTCTTTCACGGACCCATTGACTTGAATGGGTCCGTGAACCGTTGTCCGTCAAAAAAATAGGACAGGTCATATTTTTTTGATGGACGGGATACACGGATCACGGCCTCGGCTGCAAAACGGTGCATTTTCCGATTTTTCCACGGACCCATTGAAAGTCAATGGGTCCGTGAAAAAAAACGGAAAACGGCACAACGGCCACGGATGCACACAACGGTCGTGTGCATGAGGCCTAACACAACTCCAATTGGAATAGATGTTCCCTCTGCCGTTCACAGACATTTAGGAATAAAACGTGATTGTGGAGAGACCGCAGCAGGAACCGTCCCGCACGTCACCATATACTGACAATTATACATCTTTCCTCTTCGTTTTGGGTGATTTGTCAACTTTTTGTAAATTAACTAATAAATATATTATTTTAATATCAGTTAGAGACCCCTAAAGGGATTCTCGGTCTCATTGACCACTGCAGTATCAGTATATTAGTATCCCGAGGGTCTCTAAAAGGGACTTTGTACATTACAGTATTCTAGAGGCTGGTTCAATACCTAAACTGGTGGCCAATAGACGCACATGGGACACAAACTGAGACGTGGACAGCGGTAACAATGGACTATCTGGACTACGGTCCGGCAGAGAAGTGGTTAACTGACGTAACACCCAGCGGTGGGTCGTACAGAAATATCTGACGTGCGTAGGTGGACTGACCTGAGAAGTTTTGGCGTACCCTTCACTATCTGACATTGAGGAGATATCTGCTGAGGGTTGTGACTCCCCTGGTCTACGGAAACCATAAAACGCCAGGTAAATGGATGCTTTAATGACCAGACTATGACATACTCCAAAGGGGTTCTTATCCCGCAAGTCAGACATCTGTCTGAAAACTCCTCCTGAAATAGGGAACCTACGACTAACACGGCTATTTCGTAACCCTCGTAACGCGGCTTTATTCACAATGAACCCCTTTCGGGATGCGAGACAGAAGATAATGCTGACCACCCGCTAGGTAAGATCTGACGGTACTATGACTCGATGTACCTCCGTGTGACAATATCCAGTGAAGGCGAGACTATGGTTAATGAAAGGCATATTGCTCTGGGGATGGATATGCTGAAACCTCAGAAACAGTTGCCTCCCCGTGTTATAGGCTCTAATGGTATTGGGTGGAAGGGATTCCGCTATTAACTGGCGGGCAGCGTCCAGGTGTCTATTCAAACCAGCGTTAACTCCGAATGCGGAGGGCTCGGTGTCGGCCCAACATCTGCTTCGGTCATGACCTGTGAAAAAAGGTAGACCTTGTACGCCCTGGACAAGGCGTCGGCTGCAGTATTAGTCGCAGCGCATATGTAGGAGCAGCTGAAATAGAAATTAAACTGTAGAGAAAGCCGGACTAGGCGGCGCATCAATGACATCACGTATGCCGATTTTGACTTGCCAATAATAACAATATCTGCAGTGGCCGGACTGTCGGAACTGAACATTACCATCCGGTTAGACCAGGAACTACCCCAAACATATGCTGCGGCCACTATGGGGTATAAGACACAAAGGGCCGGGGACTGAATAAATCCTGTACGTGCTGCTACTTCAACTGGCCACGTCTCCGCCAACCAATGCAAACCATTCCTAGTAGCCGCTACAAAGACTACCAATGAACTCCTTGAAGTCACCGGAATGAACATGGAGATACCGTTCCACTGATCCAAAAAATGTTGCCACAGCACGAGGTCCGCCTCAGCTTCTCTGTCCAAATAGACCGGACTGTCCTGCCAAGGGGCTGTCGCTGAGAGGGCTAACAACCGTGCAATGATCTACCTTGCCGAATTACACGCATTGCAAAATTCTACATACCTAACAACGATTGTAACTCAACCTTACAAGTTACCTTACTGACGGTAAATTTGTGTATGACTTCCCTAATCCTAGATAACTTCTCTTCGGGCAGTCTAGCCGTCATGCTTTATCTAACGTAATACCCCAAAAAGTAAGGACCGAGGATGGACCCTCAATCTTGTTTGGGGCCACTGGAACACCCAACTGAGCAAAGCAAGCTAACAGTTTTTGCAATTTACTTGAGTGACCCCCTGGTGGTTCGATCAAGAGAAAGTTGTCCAAATAATGGAAGACATGCTGGCAAAGACACGTATGCTCGAAGAACGGAAGACATGCTGGCAAAGACACGTATGCTCGAAGAACGGAAGACATGCTGGGAAAGACACGTATGCTCGAAGAACGGAAGACATGCTGGCAAAGACACGTATGCTCGAAGAACGGAAGACATGCTGGCAAAGACACGCATGCTCGAAGGTCCAATGCAACGCTTTTGCCAGTTGATCAAACAGCCAAGGACTACTCCGGGAACCGAAGGCGAGTTTGGTGGCGAAGTAATAGCTATTTCTCCATTTAATCCCATGCCATTGCCAAAGTTCGGGTTTCATCGGGAGTAATTTGAAAGCGTCCGAAATATCAGCTTTAGACAACGCTGGACCTGACTGTAAAATGATTGCGACTGCTTGATCGATGGACACATACTTCATTCGGACCTCATCGGCAGGAATAAGGGAGTTGAGGCTAGGGATATGCGAGCCGCGTGGAGCGGACACATCATATATTGTATGAATTTCCCTGTTACCACCCTATCGGGCTAAGGCCTCATGCACACGACCGTTTTTTTTTAAGGTCCGCAAAAACGGGGTCAGTAGGTCCGTGATCCGTGACGGTTTTTTCGTCCGTGGGTCTTCCTTGTTTTTTGGAGGATCCACGAACATGAAAAATGAAAAAAAAATCTAAGACAAGTTTGCCATTGAAATGATAGGAAAAAACGGACACGGATCACAGACGCGGATGACAATCTTGTGTGCATCCGTGATTTTTCACGGACCCATTGACTTGAATGGGTCCGTGAACCATTGGCCGTGAAAAAAATAGGACAGGTCATATTTTTTTCATGGCCAGGAAACACGGATCACGGATGCGGCTGCCAAACGGTGCATTTTCAGTTTTTTTCACGGACCCATTGAAAGTCAATGGGTCCGCGAAAAAAAACCGGAAAACGGCACAACGGCCACGGATGCACACAACGGTCGTGTGCATGAGGCCTCACTCTCCATCGATCAAACGGAGAAACTGAAAAGGGCCTAAGGCTACTTTCACACGTGCGTTCGGAGCGGATCCGTCTGGTATTTGCACAGACGGATCCGCTCCTATAATGCAGACGATGGGATCTGTTCAGAACAGATCAGTCTGCATTATCTTTCAGAAAAAATTCTAAGTGTTAAAGCTAGTCAGACGGATCGGTCCAGACTTTGCATTGAAAGTCAATGGGGGACGGATCCGTTTGAAATTGCACCATATTGTGTCAACGTCAAACGGATCCGTCCCCATTGACTTACATTGTAACTCTGGACGGATCCGCACGGCCAGGCGGACACCCGAATGCTGCAAGCAGTGGAGCGGAGCCCAAACGCTGTCAGACTGAGGCATTCTGAGCGGATCCGCATCCACTGAGAATGCATTGGGGCCGTACGGATGCGTTCGGGGACGCTTGTGAGCCCCTTCAAACGGAGCTCGCAAGCGGAGCCCTGAACGCCAGTGTGAGAGTAGCCTAACACGAAGCCTTTGTCTAACTCAATTTGTAAAGGTCTGTCTATTGAAGATGGACTTTCACCCACGGACTGTACGTTTTTACACTCAACGGTAAGTTCTGGTCGGGCCACCAGGCCAGCGCGAAACCCTGAACTAAGACCGGACACAAGGAAATCAGCAAAACCTGGATCTGGACCTTTCAGTAAACGCGACTGCGAGGAATCCACATCCATAACACTCATGTCCCTCTGATCTGCCGCTACTGTACAAGTCACTCTGGGGTCCGCGCTGAAACCATCGACATTGACCATAAGGGCAAATTGTGAAATTGTAATTATTGGAAATTTGCGATCTACCCAGACACTTGACTGGACGGCCGAGCGGCTGTCTGGTGGAGCGGCTGACGGAGCAGTGGTACTGAGAGCGGCCGCCGCATCGTGACACCACTCTGATGGATGGACTATAGATTGGCACGACCAGCAGGCCGGAGCTGTAAGTCCCGCAGAACTATTCGGGATCTAAGGGTCCATTCACACGTCCGTTGTTTGTTTCCTGATCTGTTCCGTTTTTTGCTGAACAGATCTGGACCAGATCTGGACCCATTCATTTTCAATGGGTCCTGAAAAAAAATCAGACATTGTGCTGTCCGTTTTTTTTCAGGACCCATTGAAAATGAATGGGTCCAGATCTGGTCCAGATCTGTTCAGCAAAAAACGGAACAGATCAGGAAACAAACAACGGACGTGTGAATGGACCCTTACATTGCCCAATTGACTGAAAACTGGAATTGACTCAGCGCTGCTGCCGCTTTGGCGGAGAACGAGCAATGAAAGTCATAAGGCGCACATCCTCCATATTTGTATCCTGACTCGGTAAACACATAGAGATCCGATTCCTCTCTTCTCTCAGGTCGGGGGGAGCACACGACATCCAATAAAAGCCAGAACAAATTCGGGGACGGTCAATTTCCTATTCAATCTATGATCCGAGAATAACAGACTCATCACCACCCGCAATGACTCTATTCTCGGACAAATCGCGAGCGGCGATTAACAGCGATGCCAGATTCACATCCCTACCCTCCGAGATATCTTTCTTGATATTGGGAGGGACATTAGGTTAACTGGCATTACCACCAAACGCACTTCTACAGGTACAACTGCGGTGGACGCCTCCGAGACGAGCTGGACATGGCCGTCACCCCGGACGCCACTGACTCCATCCTCGCTTGCATGTTTGTTAAGGAAGTTGTGACGTTATTTAGCACGCAGCTCGGGTAACGAGGTCTGGACCCCAGACGCCTCCTCCTGATCTACTGAGCGGGGCCTCCGCCTTTCGTGCAGTAGCCGGGAAAGGAACACCCCTCCTGGGATAGTCCAGCTCCGTAGAGAAGGAACGCTGCCAGATTCCCACATCCGAACCATCTTCTTCCACAGAAGCATCCACAATGTCAGACCCGTGAGACATAAAAAGCTGGGAACAGTGAGTGACGCCATCACCGCACCTCTGTGACCAGACACCCCCGACCGAAACGTAATGGGAGCCAGACATCTAGAAGCTCCGAAAAAGACCCGTACCTCCCCAGGGGGTGATCCCCCAACATGGCAGCTGTCCCTGGAGTCCCTGCCCAGGCTGCTGTACCTCCCCAGGGGGTGATCCCCCAACATGGCAGCTGTCCCTGGAGTCCCTGCCCAGGCTGCTGTACCTCCCCAGGGGGTGATCCCCCAACATGGCAGCTGTCCCTGGAGTCCCTGCCCAGGCTGCTGTACCTCCCCAGGGGGTGATCCCCCAACATGGCAGCTGTCCCTGGAGTCCCTGCCCTGGCTGCTGTACCTCCCCAGGGGGTGATCCCCCAACATGGCAGCTGTCCCTGGAGTCCCTGCCCAGGCTGCTGTACCTCCCCAGGGGAGATCCCCCAACATGGCAGCTGTCCCTGGAGTCCCTGCCCAGGCTGCCGTACCTCCCCAGGGGAGATCCCCCAACATGGCAGCTGTCCCTGGAGTCCCTGCCCAGGCTGCTGTACCTCCCCAGGGGGTGATCCCCCAACATGGCAGCTGTCCCTGGAGTCCCTGCCCAGGCTGCTGTACCTCCCCAGGGGGTGATCCCCCAACATGGCAGCTGTCCCTGGAGTCCCTGCCCAGGCTGCTGTACCTCCCCAGGGGGTGATCCCCCAACATGGCAGCTGTCCCTGGAGTCCCTGCCCAGGCTGCTGTACCTCCCCAGGGGGTGATCCCCCAACATGGCAGCTGTCCCTGGAGTCCCTGCCCAGGCTGCTGTACCTCCCCAGGGGGAGATCCCCCAACATGGCAGCTGTCCCTGGAGTCTCTGCCCAGGCTGATTTACCTCCCCAGGGGGTGATCCCCCAACATGGCAGCTGTCCCTGGAGTCCCTGCCCAAGCTGCTGTACCTCCCCAGGGGAGATCCCCCAACATGGCAGCTGTCCCTGGAGTCCCTGCCCAGGCTGCCGTACCTCCCCAGGGGAGATCCCCCAACATGGCAGCTGTCCCTGGAGTCCCTGCCCAGGCTGCCGTACCTCCCCAGGGGAGATCCCCCAACATGGCAGCTGTCCCTGGAGTCCCTGCCCAGGCTGCTGTACCTCCCCAGGGGGTGATCCCCCAACATGGCAGCTGTCCCTGGAGTCCCTGCCCAGGCTGCTGTACCTCCCCAGGGGGTGATCCCCCAACATGGCAGCTGTCCCTGGAGTCCCTGCCCAGGCTGCTGTACCTCCCCAGGGGGTGATCCCCCAACATGGCAGCTGTCCCTGGAGTCCCTGCCCAGGCTGCTGTACCTCCCCAGGGGGTGATCCCCCAACATGGCAGCTGTCCCTGGAGTCCCTGCCCAGGCTGCTGTACCTCCCCAGGGGGTGATCCCCCAACATGGCAGCTGTCCCTGGAGTCCCTGCCCAGGCTGCTGTACCACCCCAGGGGAGATCCCCCAACATGGCAGCTGTCCCTGGAGTCCCTGCCCAGGCTGCTGTACCACCCCAGGGGAGATCCCCCAACATGGCAGCTGTCCCTGGAGTCCCTGCCCAGGCTGCTGTACCTCCCCAGGGGGTGATCCCCCAACATGGCAGCTGTCCCTGGAGTCCCTGCCCCGGCTGCTGTACCTCCCCAGGGGGAGATCCCCCAACATGGCAGCTGTCCCTGGAGTCCCTGCCCAGGCTGCTGTACCTCCCCAGGGGGTGATCCCCCAACATGGCAGCTGTCCCTGGAGTCCCTGCCCAGGCTGCTGTACCACCCCAGGGGAGATCCCCCAACATGGCAGCTGTCCCTGGAGTCCCTGCCCAGGCTGTTGTACCTCCCCAGGGGGTGATCCCCCAACATGGCAGCTGTCCCTGGAGTCCCTGCCCAGGCTGCTGTACCTCCCCAGGGGGTGATCCCCCAACATGGCAGCTGTCCCTGGAGTCCCTGCCCAGGCTGCTGTACCACCCCAGGGGAGATCCCCCAACATGGCAGCTGTCCCTGGAGTCCCTGCCCAGGCTGCTGTACCTCCCCAGGGGGTGATCCCCCAACATGGCAGCTGTCCCTGGAGTCCCTGCCCAGGCTGCTGTACCTCCCCAGGGGGTGATCCCCAACATGGCAGCTGTCCCTGGAGTCCCTGCCCAGGCTGCTGTACCTCCCCAGGGGGTGATCCCCCAACATGGCAGCTGTCCCTGGAGTCCCTGCCCCGGCTGCTGTACCTCCCCAGGGGAGATCCCCCAACATGGCAGCTGTCCCTGGAGTCCCTGCCCAGGCTGCTGTACCTCCCCAGGGGGAGATCCCCCAACATGGCAGCTGTCCCTGGAGTCCCTGCCCAGGCTGCTGTGCCTCCCCAGGGGGTGATCCCCAACATGGCAGCTGTCCCTGGAGTCCCTGCCCAGGCTGCTGTACCTCCCCAGGGGGTGATCCCCCAACATGGCAGCTGTCCCTGGAGTCCCTGCCCAGGCTGTTGTACCTCCCCAGGGGGTGATCCCCCAACATGGCAGCTGTCCCTGGAGTCCCTGCCCAGGCTGCTGTACCTCCCCAGGGGGAGATCCCCAACATGGCAGCTGTCCCTGGAGTCCCTGCCCAGGCTGCTGTACCTCCCCAGGGGGTGATCCCCCAACATGGCAGCTGTCCCTGGAGTCCCTGCCCAGGCTGCTGTACCTCCCCAGGGGGTGATCCCCCAACATGGCAGCTGTCCCTGGAGTCTCTGCCCAGGCTGATTTACCTCCCCAGGGGGAGATCCCCCAACATGGCAGCTGTCCCTGGAGTCCCTGCCCAGGCTGCTGTACCTCCCCAGGGGGAGATCCCCCAACATGGCAGCTGTCCCTGGAGTCCCTGCCCAGGCTGCTGTACCTCCCCAGGGGGTGATCCCCCAACATGGCAGCTGTCCCTGGAGTCCCTGCCCAGGCTGCTGTACCTCCCCAGGGGGTGATCCCCCAACATGGCAGCTGTCCCTGGAGTCCCTGCCCAGGCTGCTGTACCTCCCCAGGGGGAGATCCCCCAACATGGCAGCTGTCCCTGGAGTCCCTGCCCAGGCTGCCGTACCTCCCCAGGGGAGATCCCCCAACATGGCAGCTGTCCCTGGAGTCCCTGCCCAGGCTGCTGTACCACCCCAGGGGAGATCCCCCAACATGGCAGCTGTCCCTGGAGTCCCTGCCCAGGCTGCTGTACCTCCCCAGGGGGTGATCCCCCAACATGGCAGCTGTCCCTGGAGTCCCTGCCCAGGCTGCTGTACCTCCCCAGGGGGTGATCCCCCAACATGGCAGCTGTCCCTGGAGTCCCTGCCCAGGCTGCTATACCACCCCAGGGGAGATCCCCCAACATGGCAGCTGTCCCTGGAGTCCCTGCCCAGGCTGCTGTACCACCCCAGGGGAGATCCCCCAACATGGCAGCTGTCCCTGGAGTCCCTGCCCAGGCTGCTGTACCACCCCAGGGGAGATCCCCCAACATGGCAGCTGTCCCTGGAGTCCCTGCCCAGGCTGCTGTACCTCCCCAGGGGGTGATCCCCCAACATGGCAGCTGTCCCTGGAGTCCCTGCCCAGGCTGCTGTACCTCCCCAGGGGGTGATCCCCCAACATGGCAGCTGTCCCTGGAGTCTCTGCCCAGGCTGATTTACCTCCCCAGGGGAGATCCCCCAACATGGCAGCTGTCCCTGGAGTCCCTGCCCAGGCTGCTGTACCTCCCCAGGGGGAGATCCCCCAACATGGCAGCTGTCCCTGGAGTCCCTGCCCAGGCTGCTGTACCTCCCCAGGGGGAGATCCCCCAACATGGCAGCTGTCCCTGGAGTCCCTGCCCAGGCTGCTGTACCACCCCAGGGGAGATCCCCCAACATGGCAGCTGTCCCTGGAGTCCCTGCCCAGGCTGCTGTACCTCCCCAGGGGGTGATCCCCCAACATGGCAGCTGTCCCTGGAGTCCCTGCCCAGGCTGCTATACCACCCCAGGGGAGATCCCCCAACATGGCAGCTGTCCCTGGAGTCCCTGCCCAGGCTGCTGTACCTCCCCAGGGGAGATCCCCCAACATGGCAGCTGTCCCTGGAGTCCCTGCCCAGGCTGCTGTACCTCCCCAGGGGGTGATCCCCCAACATGGCAGCTGTCCCTGGAGTCCCTGCCCAGGCTGCTGTACCTCCCCAGGGGGAGATCCCCCAACATGGCAGCTGTCCCTGGAGTCCCTGCCCAGGCTGCTGTACCTCCCCAGGGGGAGATCCCCCAACATGGCAGCTGTCCCTGGAGTCCCTGCCCAGGCTGCTGTACCTCCCCAGGGGGTGATCCCCCAACATGGCAGCTGTCCCTGGAGTCCCTGCCCAGGCTGCTGTACCTCCCCAGGGGGTGATCCCCCAACATGGCAGCTGTCCCTGGAGTCCCTGCCCAGGCTGCTGTACCTCCCCAGGGGGAGATCCCCCAACATGGCAGCTGTCCCTGGAGTCCCTGCCCAGGCTGCCGTACCTCCCCAGGGGAGATCCCCCAACATGGCAGCTGTCCCTGGAGTCCCTGCCCAGGCTGCTGTACCACCCCAGGGGAGATCCCCCAACATGGCAGCTGTCCCTGGAGTCCCTGCCCAGGCTGCTGTACCTCCCCAGGGGGTGATCCCCCAACATGGCAGCTGTCCCTGGAGTCCCTGCCCAGGCTGCTGTACCTCCCCAGGGGGTGATCCCCCAACATGGCAGCTGTCCCTGGAGTCCCTGCCCAGGCTGCTATACCACCCCAGGGGAGATCCCCCAACATGGCAGCTGTCCCTGGAGTCCCTGCCCAGGCTGCTGTACCACCCCAGGGGAGATCCCCCAACATGGCAGCTGTCCCTGGAGTCCCTGCCCAGGCTGCTGTACCACCCCAGGGGAGATCCCCCAACATGGCAGCTGTCCCTGGAGTCCCTGCTCAGGCTGCTGTACCTCCCCAGGGGGTGATCCCCCAACATGGCAGCTGTCCCTGGAGTCCCTGCCCAGGGGGAGATCCCCCAACATGGCAGCTGTCCCTGAAGTCCCTGCCCAGGGGGAGATCCCCCAACATGGCAGCTGTCCCTGGAGTCCCTGCCCAGGGGGAGATCCCCCAACATGGCAGCTGTCCCTGGAGTCCCTGCCCAGGGGGAGATCCCCCAACATGGCAGCTGTCCCTGAAGTCCCTGCCCAGGGGGAGATCCCCCAACATGGCAGCTGTCCCTGAAGTCCCTGCCCAGGGGGAGATCCCCCAACATGGCAGCTGTCCCTGGAGTCCCTGCCCAGGCTGCTGTACCTCCCCAGGGGGTGATCCCCAACATGGCAGCTGTCCCTGGAGTCCCTGCCCAGGCTGCTGTACCTCCCCAGGGGGTGATCCGCAGTATCACACAAGATCGGCTTAGATACAGCAGATCAGCAGGTGGTATCACACAGGAGAGGCTTAGATACAGCAGATCAGCAGGTGTATCACACAGGAGAGGCTTAGATACAGCAGATCAGCCGGTGGTATCACACAGGAGAGGCTTAGATACAGCAGATCAGCAGGTGGTATCACACAGGAGAGGCTTAGATACAGCAGATCAGCAGGAAAGGCTTAGATACAGCAGATCAGCATGTGTTATCACACAGGAGAGGCTTAGATACAGCAGATCAGCAGAAAAAAGCTTAGATACAGCAGATCAGCATGTGTTATCACACAAGTGAGGCTTAGATACAGCAGATCAGCAGGAAAGGCTTAGATACAGCAGATCAGCAGGTGGTATCACACAGGAGAGGCTTAGATACGGCAGATCAGCCGGTGGTATCACACAGGAGAGGCTTAGATACAGCAGATCAGCAGGAAAGGCTTAGATACAGCAGATCAGCAGGTGGTATCACACAGGAGAGGCTTAGATACAGCAGATCAGCCGGTGGTATCACACAGGAGAGGCTTAGATACAGCAGATCAGCAGGTGGTATCACAGAGGAGAGGCTTAGATACAGCAGATCAGCAGGTGGTATCACACAGGAAAGGCTTAGATACAGCAGATCAGCAGGTGGTATCACACAGGAGAGGCTTAGATACAGCAGATCAGCCGGTGGTATCACACAGGAGAGGCTTAGATACAGCAGATCAGCAGGTGGTATCACAGAGGAGAGGCTTAGATACAGCAGATCAGCCGGTGGTATCACACAGGAGAGGCTTAGATACAGCAGATCAGCAGGTGGTATCACACAGGAGAGGCTTAGATACAGCAGATCAGCAGGAAAGGCTTAGATACAGCAGATCAGCATGTGTTATCACACAGGAGAGGCTTAGATACAGCAGATCAGTAGGAAATGCTTAGATACAGCAGATCAGCATGTGTTATCACACAAGTGAGGCTTAGATACAGCAGATCAGCAGGAAAGGCTTAGATACAGCAGATCAGCAGGTGGTATCACACAGGAGAGGCTTAGATACAGCAGATCAGCATGTGTTATCACACAAGTGTGGCTTAGATACAGCAGATCAGCAGGATAGACTTAGATAAAGCAGATCAGCGTGTGTTATCACACAAGTGAGGCTTAGGCCTCTTTCACACTTGCGTTGTCCGGATCCGGCGTGTACTCCACTTTTACGGAATTACACGCCGGATCTGGAAAAACGCAAGTGTACTGAAAGCATTTGAAGACGGATCCGTGTTCAAAATGCGTTCAGTGTTACTATGGCAGCCAGGACGCTATTAAAGTCCTGGTTGCCATAGTAGGAGCGGGGAGCGGTATACTTACCGTCCGTGCGGCTCCCGAGCGCTCCAGAATGACGTCAGAGCGCCCCATGCGCATGGATGATGTTTCCATGCGTTCACGTGATCCATACGCGTGGGGCGCCCTGACGTCACTCTGGAGCGCCCCGGGAGCCGCATGGACGGTAACTATACTGCTCCCCCGCTCCCCACTACACTTTCCTATGGCAAACAGGACTTTAGCGTCCCGGCAGCCATGGTAACCACTCTAAAAAAGCTAAACGTCGGATCCGGTAATGCGCCGAAACGACGTTTAGCTTAAGGCCGGATCCGGATCAATGCCTTTCAATGGGCATTCATTCCGGATCCGGCCTTGCGGCAAGTCTTCAGGATTTTTGGCCGGAGCAAAAAGCGCAGCAAACGTTCCGTTCCGGAACTGAAGACATCCTGATGCATCCTGAACGGATTCCTCTCCATTCAGAATGCATTAGGATAATCCTGATCAGGATTCTTCCGGCATAGAGCCCCGACGACGGAACTCTATGCCGGAAGACAAGAACGCAGGTGTGAAAGGGGCCTAAGATACAGCAGATCAGCAGGAAAGGCTTAGATACAGCAGATCGACAGGCAGTATCACAAGATCGGCTTAGATACCACAGATCAGCAGGAGGTATCGCAGCGAAGCTCAGATACAGGAGAGCAGCAGGCGGTCTCACAAGATCGGCTTAGATACCACAGATCAGCAGGCGGTATCGCAGCGAAGCTCAGATACAGGAGAGCAGCAGGCGGTCTCTGTAGACAGATCGGCTTAGATACCACAGATCAGCAGGAGGTATCGCAGCGAAGCTCAGATACAGGAGAGCAGCAGGCGGTATCACAAGATCGGCTTAGATACCACAGATCAGCAGGAGGTATCGCAGCGAAGCTCAGATACAGGAGAGCAGCAGGCGGTATCACAAGATCGGCTTAGATACCACAGATCAGCAGGAGGTATCGCAGCGAAGCTCAGATACAGGAGAGCAGCAGGCGGTATCACAAGATCGGCTTAGATACCACAGATCAGCAGGAGGTATCGCAGCGAAGCTCAGATACAGGAGAGCAGCAGGCGGTATCACAAGATCGGCTTAGATACCACAGATCAGCAGGAGGTATCGCAGCGAAGCTCAGATACAGGAGAGCAGCAGGCGGTCTCTGTAGACAGATCGGATGCTGCTGCTTCCCGCAGGGTGAGGGGCAGTGAACGGGAGCTGACAGGAGCCGAGCGCTCCTAGATTTCCATCTCCTGTAATCTCCCGCAGTCAGCAATCCGCATTGTGCGAATCCCCCAGGAATACAAACCTCTCACAGCCTCCAGGGTAACAATGAAGATGCCGTTAATTAAAGTCACTAATCCTGCGGGTGACTCCTGGAAATCCTCTTATCAAATCAATTACTGAGAGATGATGAGCTGCGCCGAGCACACCGCCAGCGCAGGGCCCCGGAACACACAACAAAGCGCACTGACAGACACTTCCCACGGCCTTCTGGATGGGGGACACTTGAGATTGGGGTGCAGTGGCCGGGATTGGGGCTCTCCCACTGCTATTCTGGGTTTTCTTCAAGGTGTCACCACATGTTGCTGCTCTCCGTAAGGGATGGTAATGGGTGGTGCACCCTGTGGCGAAACCAACCTCGCCACTGGGTTTTGGAGAGGGCTGTTTAAAAGCCTCTTGCCTCAGGATTATGGCCCATAGTAACTGTAAAGGAGAAGACAGACCGGCCGCACAGCTTAAATCTGTCTGTAGAATTGTATTTTATGTTATTATGCGTTCGGTTACATTGTATGTTATGTGAGGGCACCCAGATAGCTAATATTATTGTATTCGTGTATTCTGAGTGCCAGTCACCTAATGATATGCACTCAGACTTGAGCTATCTGGGGATATGTTAAATGTCTGTGGTTGCTGGGAGGGTGTGCCATTGTGTGTTTAAATGGTGATGTCTGTCCTGTTGTCTCCACATGTGTATTGGCGATCTCCCTTTGTCCTGAGAGATAATTGGATTGCCTTCGGTTGTCTCCGGGACAGAGAGGAGGAAACCATGATGCATTGTGGGGATGTGTTGTATCTGTTCTGTATTTGCAAAACTGTAATAAAAACCAGGCTGGGTGTGGCAGCACATCAGACCACTGCTGACCCTCAAGACGGAGCCTTGTCTCGTTATTGGGGGGATTCCCTGTATGCTGTTAGAGACTGATTGCCAGGAGTGTAAGCTGACTGTACGCTTTTCCTGTTCGTCTGCCGGCAGCTATTTGCGAGGTTCCAGTTTGGAGTGCTATTTTGTATCCAGTTCGGGAGGTTGGTGTTCTGCAGTAGCTGTGCCTGTCTCTCAGAAAGGGGCATATCGCCTAAACGGATTTTAACCCCTTGTCTGCTGAAACGGTCCGTTACACACCCCAATGGGAAATTAGTCCAGAGAGTCAGGGTCGGCAGTAACCAGGGGGCTTCTTTACTGGAGGGATTCAGGTACAAAACAATACAGGCGAGGCATCGGGCTGTCTCCTCCCTGAGACGAGGCACAGGGCCGGCTTCTCCAGTCTGCTCCCTGAGACGAGGCATAGGGCCGACTTCTCCAGTATCCTCCCTGAGACGAGGCACAGGGCCGGCTTCTCCAGTCTCCTCCCTGAGATGAGGCACAGGGCCGGCTTCTCCAGTCCCCTCCCTGAGACGAGGCATAGGGCCGGCTTCTCCAGTATCCTCCCTGAGACAAGGCATAGGGCCGGCTTCTCCAGTCTCCTCCCTGAGACGAGGCATAGGGCCGGCTTCTCCAGTCTCCTCCCTGAGAAGAGGCATAGGGCCAGCTTCTCCAGTCTCCTCCCTAAGGTGAGGCATTGGGCCGGCTTCTCCAGTCTCCACCCTGAACGGGGCATAGGGATGGCTTCTCCAGTCTCCTCCCTGGCAGAAGAAGGGTTTGACGCTGAGGAAAGCCTGAGCTAGCTGTCCCTCTCCCTAAGCACTGGTCCCTATCTGCAGACTGGCAGAGTCTCTTCTACTAAGCACTGGTCCCTATCTGCAGACTGGCAGAGTCTCTTCTACTAAGCACTGGTCCCTATCTGCAGACTGGCAGAGTCTCTTCTACTAAGCACTGGTCCCTATCTGCAGACTGGCAGAGTCTCTCCTACTAAGCACTGGTCCCTATCTGCAGACTGGCAGAGTCTCTCCTACTAAGCACTGGTCCCTATCTGCAGACTGGCAGAGTCTCTTCTACTAAGCACTGGTCCCTATCTGCAGACTGGCAGAGTCTCTCCTACTAAGCAATGGTCCCTATCTGCAGACTGGCAGAGTCTCTCCTACTAAGCACTGGTCCCTATCTGCAGACTGGCAGAGTCTCTCCTACTAAGCACTGGTCACTATCTGCAGACTGGCAGAGTCTCTCCTACTAAGCACTGGTCCCTATCTGCAGACTGGCAGAGTCTCTTCTACTAAGCACTGGTCCCTATCTGCAGACTGGCAGAGTCTCTCCTACTAAGCACTGGTCCCTATCTGCAGACTGGCAGAGTCTCTTCTACGAAGCACTGGTCCCTATCTGCAGACTGGCAGAGTCTCATCTACTAAGCACTGGTCCCTATCTGCAGACTGGCACAGTCTCTTCTAGTAAGCACTGGTCCCTATCTGCGGACTGGCACAGTCTCTCCTACTAAGCACTGGTCCCTATCTGCAGACTGGTACAGTTTCTCCTACTAAGCACTGATCCCTATCTGCAGACTGGCAGAGTCTCTTCTACTAAGCACTGGTCCCTATCTGCAGACTGGCAGAGTCTCATCTACTAAGCACTGGTCCCTATCTGCAGACTGTCAGACTCTCATCTACTAAGCACTGGTCCCTATCTGCAGACTGGCAGAGTCTCTCCTACTAAGCACTGGTCACTATCTGCAGACTGGCAGAGTCTCTTCTACTAAGCACTGGTCCCTATCTGCAGACTGGCAGAGTCTCTCCTACTAAGCACTGGTCCCTATCTACAGACTGGCAGAGTCTCTTCTACTAAGCACTGGTCCCTATCTGCAGACTGTCAGACTCTCATCTACTAAGCACTGGTCCCTATCTGCAGACTGGCACAGTCTCTTCTACTAAGCACTGGTCCCTATCTGCAGACTGGCACAGTCTCTCCTACTAAGCACTGGTCCCTATCTGCAGACTGGCACAGTCTCTCCTACTAAGCACTGGTCACTATCTGCAGACTGGCAGAGTCTCTCCTACTAAGCACTGGTCCCTATCTGCAGACTGGCAGAGTCTCTCCTACTAAGCACTGGTCCCTATCTGCAGACTGGCAGAGTCTCTACTACTAAGCACTAATCCCTATCTGCAGACTGGCAGAGTCTCATCTACTAAGCACTGGTCCCTATCTGCAGACTGGCACAGTCTCTTCTACTAAGCACTGGTCACTATCTGCAGACTGGCACAGTCTCTCCTACTAAGCGCTGGTCCCTATCTGCAGACTGGGAGAGTCTCTTCTACTAAGCACTGGTCCCTATCTGCAGACTGGCAGAGTCTCATCTACTAAGCACTGGTCCCTATCTGCAGACTGGCAGAGTCTCATCTACTAAGCACTGGTCCCTATCTGCAGACTGGCACAGTCTCTTCTACTAAGCACTGGTCACTATCTGCAGACTGGCACAGTCTCTCCTACTAAGCGCTGGTCCCTATCTGCAGACTGGGAGAGTCTCTTCTACTAAGCACTGGTCCCTATCTGCAGACTGGCAGAGTCTCATCTACTAAGCACTGGTCCCTATCTGCAGACTGGCAGAGTCTCTTCTACTAAGCACTGGTCCCTATCTGCAGACTGACAGAGTCTCTCCTAATAAGCACTGGTCCCTATCTGCAGACTGGCACAGTCTCTCCTACTAAGCACTGGTCCCTATCTGCAGACTGGCAGAGTCTCTTCTACTAAGCAGTGATCCCTATCTGCAGACTGGCAGAGTCTCTCCTTCTAAGCACTGGTCCCTATCTGCAGACTGGCACAGTCTCTCTTACTAAGCGCTGGTCCCTATCTGCAGACTGGCACAGTCTCTCCTACTAAGCACTGGTCCCTATCTGCAGACTGGCAGAGTCTCTTCTACTAAGCACTGGTCTTTATCTGCAGACTGGCAGAGTCTTTACTACTAAACACTGGTCCCTATCTGCAGACTGGCAGAGTCTCTCCTACTAAGCACTGGTCACTATATACAGACTGGCAGAGTCTCTCCTACTAAGCACTGGTCCCTATCTGCAGTCTGGCAGAGTCTCTCCTAATAAGCACTGGTCCCTATCTGCAGACTGGCAGAGTCTCTCCTACTAAGCACTGGTCCCTATCTGCAGACTGGCAGAGTCTCTCCTACTAAGCACTGGTCACTATCTGCAGACTGGCAGAGTCTCTCCTACTAAGCACTGGTCACTATCTGCAGACTGGCAGAGTCTCTTCTACTAAGCACTGGTCACTATCTGCAGACTGGCAGAGTCTCTCCTTTTAAGCACTGGTCACTATCTGCAGACTGACAGAGTCTCTCCTAATAAGCACTGGTCCCTATCTGCAGACTGGCAGAGTCTCTCCTACTAAGCACTGGTCCCTATCTACAGACTGGCAGAGTCTCTTCTACTAAGCACTGGTCCCTATCTGCAGACTGGCAGAGTCTCTTCTACTAAGCAGTGGTCACTATCTGCAGATTGGCAGAGTCTCTTCTACTAAGCACTGGTCCCTATCTGCAGACTGGCAGAGTCTCTTCTACTAAGCATTGGTCCCTATCTGCAGACTGGCAGAGTCTCTCCTACTAAGCACTGGTCCCTATCTGCAGACTGGCAGAGTCTCTCCTACTAAGCACTGGTCACTATCTGCAGACTGGCAGAGTCTCATCTACTAAGCACTGGTCCCTATCTGCAGACTGGCAGAGTCTCTCCTACTAAGCACTGGTCTCTATCTGCAGACTGGCAGAGTCTCTCCTAATAAGCACTGGTCCCTATCTGCAGACTGGCAGAGTCTCTTCTACTTAGCACTGGTCCCTATCTGCAGTCTGGCAGAGTCTCTCCTAATAAGCACTGGTCCCTATCTGCAGACTGGCAGAGTCTCTTCTACTAAGCACTGGTCCCTATCTGCAGACTGGCAGAGTCTCTCCTACTAAGCACTGGTCCCTATCTGCAGACTGGCAGAGTCTCTCCTACTAAGCACTGGTCCCTATCTGCAGACTGGCACAGTCTCTTCTACTAAGCACTGGTCCATATCTACAGACTGGCAGAGTCTATTCTACTAAGCACTGGTCCCTATCTGGAGACTGGCAGAGTCTCTCCTACTAAGCACTGGTCACTATCTGCAGACTGGCAGAGTCTCTCCTACTAAGCACTGGTCCCTATCTGCAGACTGGCAGAGTCTCTTGTACTAAGCACTGGTCACTATCTGCAGTCTGGCAGAGTCTCTTCTACTAAGCACTGGTCCCTATCTGCAGACTGGCAGAGTCTCTCCTACTAAGCACTGGTCCCTATCTGCAGACTGGCAGAGTCTCTTCTACTAAGCACTGGTCCCTATCTGCAGTCTGGCAGAGTCTCTCCTAATAAGCACTGGTCCCTATCTGCAGACTGGCAGAGTCTCTTCTACTTAGCACTGGTCCCTATCTGCAGTCTGGCAGAGTCTCTCCTAATAAGCACTGGTCCCTATCTGCAGACTGGCAGAGTCTCTTCTACTAAGCACTGGTCCCTATCTGCAGACTGGCAGAGTCTCTCCTACTAAGCACTGGTCCCTATCTGCAGACTGGCAGAGTCTCTCCTACTAAGCACTGGTCCCTATCTGCAGACTGGCACAGTCTCTTCTACTAAGCACTGGTCCATATCTACAGACTGGCAGAGTCTATTCTACTAAGCACTGGTCCCTATCTGGAGACTGGCAGAGTCTCTCCTACTAAGCACTGGTCACTATCTGCAGACTGGCAGAGTCTCTCCTACTAAGCACTGGTCCCTATCTGCAGACTGGCAGAGTCTCTTGTACTAAGCACTGGTCACTATCTGCAGTCTGGCAGAGTCTCTTCTACTAAGCACTGGTCCTTATCTGCAGACTGGCAGAGTCTCTCCTACTAAGCACTGGTCCCTATCTGCAGACTGGCAGAGTCTCTTCTACTAAGCACTGGTCCCTATCTGCAGTCTGGCAGAGTCTCTCCTAATAAGCATTGGTCCCTATCTGCAGACTGGCAGAGTCTCTCCTACTAAGCACTGGTCCCTATCTGCAGACTGGCAGAGTCTCTCCTAATAAGCACTGGTCCCTATCTGCAGACTGGCAGAGTCTCTCCTACTAAGCACTGGTCCCTATCTGCAGACTGGCAGAGTCTCTCCTACTAAGCACTGGTCACTATCTTCAGACTGGCAGAGTCTCTCCTTCTAAGCACTGGTCACTATCTGCAGACTGGCAGAGTCTCTCCTACTAAGCACAGGTCCCTATCTGCAGACTGGCAGAGTCTCTTCTACTAAGCACTGGTCCCTATCTGGAGACTGGCAGAGTCTCTTCTACTAAGCACTGGTCCCTATCTGCAGACTGGCAGAGTCTCTTCTACTAAGCACTGGTCACTATCTGCAGACTGGCAGAGTCTCTCCTTCTAAGCACTGGTCCCTATCTGCAGACTGGCAGAGTCTCTTCTACTAAGCACTGGTCCCTATCTGCAGACTGGCAGAGTCTCTTCTACTAAGCACTGGTCCCTATCTGGAGACTGGCAGAGTCTCTCCTACTAAGCACTGGTCACTATCTGCAGACTGGCAGAGTCTCTCCTACTAAGCACTGGTCCCTATCTGCAGACTGGCAGAGTCTCTTGTACTAAGCACTGGTCACTATCTGCAGTCTGGCAGAGTCTCTTCTACTAAGCACTGGTCCCTATCTGCAGACTGGCAGAGTCTCTCCTACTAAGCACTGGTCCCTATCTGCAGACTGGCAGAGTCTCTTCTACTAAGCACTGGTCCCTATCTGCAGTCTGGCAGAGTCTCTCCTAATAAGCACTGGTCCCTATCTGCAGACTGGCAGAGTCTCTTCTACTAAGCACTGGTCCCTATCTGCAGTCTGGCAGAGTCTCTCCTAATAAGCACTGGTCCCTATCTGCAGACTGGCAGAGTCTCTCCTACTAAGCACTGGTCCCTATCTGCAGACTGGCAGGGTCTCTCCTAATAAGCACTGGTCCCTATCTGCAGACTGGCAGAGTCTCTCCTACTAAGCACTGGTCCCTATCTGCAGACTGGCAGAGTCTCTCCTACTAAGCACTGGTCACTATCTTCAGACTGGCAGAGTCTCTCCTTCTAAGCACTGGTCACTATCTGCAGACTGGCAGAGTCTCTCCTACTAAGCACAGGTCCCTATCTGCAGACTGGCAGAGTCTCTTCTACTAAGCACTGGTCCCTATCTGGAGACTGGCAGAGTCTCTTCTACTAAGCACTGGTCCCTATCTGCAGACTGGCAGAGTCTCTTCTACTAAGCACTGGTCACTATCTGCAGACTGGCAGAGTCTCTCCTTCTAAGCACTGGTCCCTATCTGCAGACTGGCAGAGTCTCTTCTACTAAGCACTGGTCCCTATCTGCAGACTGGCAGAGTCTCTTCTACTAAGCACTGGTCCCTATCTGCAGACTGGCAGAGTCTCTCCTACTAAGCACTGGTCACTATCTGCAGACTGGCAGAGTCTCTTCTACTAAGCACTGGTCACAATCTGCAGACTGGCACAGTCTCTCCTACTAAGCACTGGTCCCTATCTGCAGACTGGCACAGTCTCTTCTACTAAGCACTGGTCACTATCTGCAGACTGACAGAGTCTCTCCTAATAAGCACTGGTCCCTTTCTGCAGACTGGCAGAGTCTCTCCTACTAAGCACTGGTCACTATCTGCAGACTGGCAGAGTCTCTTCTACTAAGCACTGGTCCCTATCTGCAGACTGGCAGAGTCTCTCCTTCTAAGCACTGGTCACTATCTGCAGACTGGCAGAGTCTCTCCTTCTAAGCACTGGTCACTATCTGCAGACTGGCAGAGTCTCTTCTACTAAGCACTGGTCCCTATCTGCAGACTGGCAGAGTCTCTCCTACTAAGCACTGGTCACTATCTGCAGACTGGCAGAGTCTCTCCTACTAAGCACTTGTCCCTATCTGCAGACTGGCAGAGTCTCTTCTACTAAGCACTGGTCCCTATCTGCAGACGGGCAGAGTCTCTCCTACTAAGCACTGGTCACTATCTGCAGACTGGCAGAGTCTCTCCTACTAAGCACTGGTCACTATCTGTAGACTGGCAGAGTCTCTCCTACTAAGCACTGGTCCCTATCTGCAGACTGGCAGAGTCTCTTCTACTAAGCACTGGTCACTATCTGCAGACTGACAGAGTCTCTCCTTCTAAGCACTGGTCCCTATCTGCAGACTGGCAGAGTCTCTTCTACTAAGCACTGGTCCCTATCTGCAGACTGGCAGAGTCTCTCCTACTAAGCACTGGTCCCTATCTGAAGACTGGCAGAGTCTCATCTACTAAGCACTGGTCCCTATCTGCAGACTGGCAGAGTCTCTCCTACTAAGCACTGGTCCCTATCTGCAGACTGGCAGAGTCTCTTCTACTAAGCACTGGTCCCTATCTGCAGACTGGCAGAGTCTCTTCTACTAAGCACTGGTCCCTATCTGCAGACTGGCAGAGTCTCTCCTACTAAGCACTGGCCCCTATCTGCAGACTGGCAGAGTCTCTTCTACTAAGCACTGGTCCCTATCTGCAGACTGGCAGAGTCTCTCCTACTAAGCACTGGTCCCTATCTGCAGACTGGCAGAGTCTCTCCTACTAAGCACTGGTCCCTATCTGCAGACTGGCAGAGTCTCTTCTACTAAGCGCTGGTCCCTATCTGCAGACTGGCAGAGTCTCTCCTTCTAAGCACTGGTCACTATCTGCAGACTGGCAGAGTCTCTTCTACTAAGCACTGGTCCCTATCTGCAGACTGGCAGAGTCTCTCCTACTAAGCACTGGTCACTATCTGCAGACTGGCAGAGTCTCTTCTACTAAGCACTGGTCACTATCTGTAGACTGGCAGAGTCTCTCCTACTAAGCACTGGTCCCTATCTGCAGACTGGCAGAGTCTCTTGTACTAAGCACTGGTCCCTATCTGCAGACTGGCAGAGTCTCTTCTACTAAGCGCTGGTCCCTATCTGTAGACTGGCAGAGTCTCTCCTACTAAGCACTGGTCCCTATCTGCAGACTGGCAGAGTCTCTTCTACTAAGCACTGGTCACTATCTGCAGACTGGCAGAGTCTCTCCTTCTAAGCACTGGTCCCTATCTGCAGACTGGCAGAGTCTCTCCTACTAAGCACTGGTCCCTATCTGCAGACTGGCAGAGTCTCTCCTACTAAGCACTGGTCCCTATCTGCAGACTGGCAGAGTCTCTTCTACTAAGCACTGGTCCCTATCTGCAGACTGGCAGAGTCTCTCCTACTAAGCACTGGTCACTATCTGCAGACTGGCAGAGTCTCTCCTTCTAAGCACTGGTCCCTATCTGCAGACTGGCAGAGTCTCTTCTACTAAGCACTGGTCCCTATCTGCAGACTGGCAGAGTCTCTCCTACTAAGCACTGGTCCCTATCTGCAGACTGGCAGAGTCTCTCCTTCTAAGCAGTGGTCTCTATCTGCAGACTGGCAGAGTCTCTCCTACTAAGCACTGGTCCCTATCTGCAGACTGGCAGAGTCTCTCCTACTAAGCACTGGTCCCTATCTGCAGACTGGCAGAGTCTCTTCTACTAAGCACTGGTCCCTATCTGCAGACTGGCAGAGTCTCTCCTACTAAGCACTGGTCACTATCTGCAGACTGGCAGAGTCTCTCCTACTAAGCACTGGTCCCTATCTGCAGACTGGCAGAGTCTCTCCTTCTAAGCACTGGTCCCTATCTGCAGACTGGCAGAGTCTCTCCTTCTAAGCACTGGTCACTATCTGCAGACTGGCAGAGTCTCTTCTACTAAGCACTGGTCCCTATCTGCAGACTGGCAGAGTCTCTCCTACTAAGCACTGGTCCCTATCTGCAGACTGGCAGAGTCTCTCCTTCTAAGCACTGGTCACTATCTGTAGACAATTAGGGGCTTTGACTACTTTCCTATTATATGCAATTTCTAGCTGAACTAGAACTTTCTAGTGGGAGGGGTGGTGTAGAAAAACACAATTTAAACAGAAACAATGTTACAGTTTTTGTTTATCATAGACTTGTATAGAGCTTCAGTGCAAGCCTATGGGAATAAATAAGCAGCCCTTTCAAACGTAAACAAGTCTTCAGACATAAACAACAGTGATAAACCAGACAGTCGGAAAGTCAATGAGTCTCATTTTTTTTCCCTCCAGAACTTTGCCTAGTTGCTTATAGTAAGGCTGCTTTCACATTAGCGGTCGACTTTTCCGGCAGGTGGTTTCGGCGGGTGACTAGCCTGCCGGATCTGTGCTACTGCAAGTACACCGTGCCGCCGGAGGTCCGCTCCGGCCCCATTTATTATAATGGGGTCAGGCCAGAGGATAGTCCCAAAGTCTCTCAGTATTAGGGTCCATTCACACGTCCGTTGTTTGTTTCCTGATCTGTTCCGTTTTTTGCTGAACAGATCTGGACCAGATCTGGACCCATTCATTTTCAATGGGTCCTGAAAAAAAATCAGACATTGTGCTGTCCGTTTTTTTTCAGGACCCATTGAAAATGAATGGGTCCAGATCTGGTCCAGATCTGTTCAGCAAAAAACGGAACAGATCAGGAAACAAACAACGGACGTGTGAATGGACCCTTAGCTGGCTGTGCATTAACCCTTTCCCCAGTGCAATGTAGATATAGTGAAATCACAATAAACGTATAAATGCAGTTCAACAATATAAATCAGTATACGCGCATATGACAGCAGAAATCACAGTGCAAGTTAACCCTTCACAGTGCAATAAGGTTAGGTGGTTTTGGATAGTAGCAATAAGGGCAAATGTCCACAAAGGTCCATAGTCCACAGTCCCCTTACTGCAGGGCACAGGCAGTAGAGTATTTCTGAGAACTTGACACTGGCCTTTGTGCACAGAGCAGTTACCCCGCTGAAGATTGCCACTAATTCTTCTTCTTCATGCAGGATATCTGCATCTCATTTAGGTTTTCGGGAGTTTTGCTAAATTTGTCCCCAGGCCCTCAGCATCTTGGTAATATATCTTTCATTCGCACGTCAGCGGGAAGCCAGGCGGGTCTGAAGTGTCCCAGAAGTCGACTTTACAGCTCTGAGGATCTAACAAGTAACTTATGTCGGAGCAGAGAACATACAAATGACTTGTCTTTGTGAATGTAGCAGGACGAGTTCACACCTGGAGCAGGAGATCCTGGAAGATGTCATGTCCACCATCGGGACAACGTCCACCCAGTGTGGCCTCTCTGCAGTCTGAGGGATCAGCGCCCGTGGTTAATGTACAATGAGCGATCAGCGTCATGTTACCACACGGCAAATATGCAATATGCATGGGCATAAAGTGATCTTGAGGGTCTGGCCATGTTTGTTGATGCAGGCAATTTGGCTATGGTGGCCATGTGGTGCGAGTGTATGACAGAACATATCTGTCATTCATGGGGGAAGGAGCTTCACCATGACAGGGCAGACATGATAGCAGAAAAGGAAACCGAAGTGTAACCGATCTCCTGGCACCCTGACCGGGTACCTCTGTTGATAGATACTCCTAGTGCTTCCTGAGGGATCCAAGCACTCCACTTGACACCGTAAGCACTGCCGACCCCACGAACCGCCGCAGCTTTGTTGGGGTCTCACCATCTTCTACCCACCCTGGACCTATGACAAGGCTTCCAGGTTCCAGTGGGTGAACCTCTCTTCCTTCAGAGAGCGATGCAGGAACAGCTCTTAAAAGAGCTCAGGGATTATAGCCAGGGGAGTATACAGCGTATAGCAATCCCCAGTGTAGATGCAGCCTTTTCCCCACACACATGGGACGAGGCTCTATGTTGAGGGTAAAACAGGAACTCTTTAATGGGACACTCCCATGGGGACCTTGTGGAAGACTGCAACAGTTTATATATTAGCCAATCACATGCATTACAGTATGGAAACACTCCCAGCGATTGTACACAACCCCCCCCCCCCTCCCTGCCTGTGATACAATTAACAAACACAATGGGCTAACTTAATCACTCACAGGCAGAAAAAACTAATTTTTCCCCAAAACACAGAAAACATCCCAAAGCCCCACATATCCCCATAATGTACACATCCGTGGATAGCTCTGATCTGGGCGAACAACATATCCAGAAATCACCCAGATCCGAGCAGGGGTTCCCGAATTCCATAGAAGTCGCATTTGACCGACTGCAAGCATGGCTTTCCTGCCCAAAACAGTTCCCAGATTTAGGCTGTGCGGCCGGTCTGTCTTCTCCTTCAAAGAATGTACAAATTGTACGAACTGATCCATTCGTGCATACTTTCGTTGAATACGTCTTGTTCGGTAGTTTGTTCGGTAAATCCCAATTTACCATCTAGGCAGAGCACTGTGTTCCTGTGACAATGCTGGCCACAGCTCACCACCCCTGGAATCTCCCGAAAATGATGTTCTCCTCTGTCCATTACTTATAGGCTGGAGTGGTCATGAATACGACGCAGTGAGGAGGAGATTCCAGTTCTATAGCTCAAAGAAGATGGCAAAAAGAGCCACAGACAAGATCCAGATTTGCTTCAGGGACAGATCCAGTAGAACCTGATACTGTTAGCCATTGGAACTAGTGTTGATCGAGCACCGTAGTGCTTGGGTGCTCGGGCCGAACACATTGGGATGCTCAGGTGCTCAGTAGAGTATACTGGAAGTCAATGGGAGACCTCGAGCATTAAACCAGGCGCCCCTGCTCTGAAGAGGAGAGGGAGTCTGGTTCATAGGAAAAGGTCAGAAATTGATGGAAACACCACTGAAATGGTTCGGGAACAGCATGTGGAGGATGTCTGGATGCATCTTGGACTCCTAGGTCGCTGCTGAGAACGATGTTGTCCGAGTAGTGCGCCACTTTTACAGACTGACAATAATACGCACCAAACCGAAGATAAAAATCGATTTTAGAGGAAAAATTGTTAGGAAACATTCTTTCCTGTATATTCAATTGTATATAAAGTGCAAGTTCTGGAATAAAATTACAAGCAAGAGGCTCTCCGATACAACCTGTATGTCACATAATGGAGGGCCTCATTCACATTGTGGTATAATAGTTCAGGTAGTCGGACTCCTACACTCATAAAGCCTATGTACTAAGGGAAAGGGCTGCCAAACATTACAAGGATCCGGCGCTCCAATACAACCTGTATATCACATAAAGGAGGCATCATACACAGCCTTGAAAAATTATGATTGATGGCTGCTGGTGACCCTCAAAAACATTTGGAGCAAGGGCCTGCTGATCTCGCCATCTAAAACATTATGGGCAAGGGCCTGTTGCCGCATTGGTGACTCTAGATAACCTCTGGGCGATTGCACGTCCCCGTGATGGCGACGATCCATTCGGATGTCTGCCCTATCAACTTTCGATGTTCTTTTCTGCGCCTACCATGGTGATCACAGGTAACGGGAAATCAGGATTCGATGCCGGAGAGAGAGCCTGAAAAAGGGATACCACATCCAAGGGAGGTCAATGGATGAAATCTGATTGGCTGTTGTTGCCTTGCCCCTTTTTTTTTCTAATTGTGAACCACCCAGAGAGGGTGGGTCAAGTTATTAAAGCACAAGCGTCCAAGGAAGGCAGCAGGCACGCGGCAATTACCCACTCCTGACTTGGGGAGGTAGTGACGATAAATAACAATACAGAACTCTTAAGAGGCCCTGTTATTGGAATGAGTACATTGGAGGGCAAGTCTGGTGCCAGCAGCCAACTTGCTCCAGGCCTCCACAACATTCACCCAGTGTGCCATCATGGCAAGGATTGTGTTGACCACACTCTTGGCTACTGAGACTGGACTTGTAGGTGAGGCCCTGCTGCCGCTTTGTTGACTCTAGATAACTTCTAGGTGATCGCACGTCCCCGTGATGGTGACAATCCATTTGGATGTCTGCCCTATCAACTTTGGAGCAATTTTTCAACAAGGACTTTCTGGTATAGCACCGTTTTGCTTGTCCTCTCCACCAGAGGAATGAGAGATGAGAAGTTCTCTTTGTAGCAGGGGTCGAGAAGGGTGAACAACCAATGATCCATGTTGTCTAAAATGGATATAACGCGCGGGTGGTGGGAAAGGCAGCCTTACATGAAATCAGCCATGTGTGCCAGAGTACCAACAGGCGAGACTTCTCTGTCATCATCAGAAGGTGAGCTGACTCTGTAAAAGATTATAGGTGAAGGCCTGCAGGTGAGCTGACCCTGTAAAAGATTATAGGTGAGGGCCTGCAGGTGAGCTGACCCTGTAAAACATTAAATACCCACTAGATTTGATCACTGGGTTATAATGAATATATAGTGCTGAGAGCAGCTCAAACAATTCAATGTACTAAACACACCAAAAATTAGCACCAAACACATGTATATATAAACATGAAAGAGTCTTTATTTAATTTACATTAATTTAACATGTATAAAAATATACTTTGTAAAAACAGCAGCAAGGAAGGGGGGAAACCTTCAGTGAGGAAAAAACAACCCTAGAGGAGGCTGTGGGGTCAACACAAAAGGGTATATAGATTGCAGAGAGAAGCCACACACAAGCAAGCCAGTAAGACAATAGAAGCCATCAGACATAAAAATCCAAAAGTAAGGCATACACAGACCTATGTGTGGAAAGGATAAGCAAAAAACTACCCAAGAATGCGTGTGGAACCCTCAGCCGCCTCCTCCAGACGTCGTTTCGCCAGTAACACCTGGCTCCTTCCAGGGATTTTTATGTCTGATGGCTTCTATTGTCTTACTGGCTTGCTTGTGTGTGGCTTCTCTCTGCAATCTATATACCGTTGTGTGTTGACCCCTCAGCCTCCTCTAGGGTTGTTTTTGAAGATTTCCCCCCTTCCTTGCTGCTGTTTTTGCAAAGTATATTTTTAGACATGTTAAATTAATGTAAATTAAATAAAGACTCTTTCATGTTTATATATACATGTGTTTGGTGCTAATTCTTGGTGTGTCCTGTAAAACATTATATGCAAGGGCCTGCAGGTGAGCTGACCCTGTAAAACATTATATGCAAGGGCTTGCAGGTGAGCTGACCCTGTAAAACATTATATGCAAGGGCTTGCAGGTGAGCTGACCCTGTAAAACATTATATGCAAGGACCTGCAGGTGAGCTGACCCTGTAAAACATTATATGCAAGGGCCTGCAGGTGAGCTGACGCTGTAAAACATTATATGCAAGGGCCTGCAGGTGAGCTGACGCTGTAAAACATTATATGCAAGGGCCTGCAGGTGAGCTGACGCTGTAAAACATTATATGCGAGGGACTGCAGTTGAGCTGACCCTGTAAAACATTATATGCAAGGGCTTGCAGGTGAGCTGACCCTGTAAAACATTATATGCGAGGGACTGCAGTTGAGCTGACCCTGTAAAACATATGCAAGGGACTGTAGGTGAGCTGACCCTGTAAAACATTATATGCAAACCACACCGGTATGAGTGAAGGAGAGGAGCGCCAAACATCTATTCATATACCGAGTGGGGCTGAGGATCAATAAGTAATGTAGTGGTTAATAAATAACCCTTAACAGAGGGAAAATAGGATAAATTCATACAATATTGTTAGAATAGGTAGACCCAGGTAGTCACCGTGACCAAAAATGAACTAGACCCCAGTATATTGATGTGCCTAATTGAGATAAAACAATTGAAAACTACTTAAAATCTGCAATAAATACTGCAATAAAAATACACAATACACGTATGAACAATCATGTACCAAATTAAAAGGAGGAAGAAAGGACTGTCCACTCACTTCACTAGGGGGTCACCTCCAGGATAAGCTCAAGACACCTGGGATGGGTCCCCCCGGCCGGGATCGTTTGTAGAATGGTAGAGATCCAGGTAAGTATGCCAGGTCCGCAATCAAGATGGAAGAAAGCAGCCGGCTCCTCAACTTCATGAAAATATCTCTTTAATATATAATAGATATACGGCTCAACGCGTTTCGGGGGTCTGTACAATACCCCCTTCATTAGGAGCAGATGTAAAAAGGTTAGTGAAATCCACAGGTATATATACACAAAGGTATAAAGGTAAAAATGTCCATTGTATGTCCAAATATTTCAGTAACAAATCTCCTGGCAGCCCGACCGGGTACCTCCGTCGATAGATGCTCCTAGTGCTTCCCGAGGACTCCAAGCACTCCACTTGACACCGTACGCACTGCAGACCCCACGAACCGCCGAAGCTTGGCTGAGGTCTCACCGTCTCTTACCCACGCTGGACCTACGACAAGGCTCCAGGCTCCAGTGGGTGAACCTCTCCTAAAACCAGAGAGCAGGAACAGCTCTTACAAGAGCTAGTAGTTATTCTAGGGGAGTATAGCAAATCTTCAGCGTATAGCAATCCCCCAGTGTCGATCAGTTACCCAAACACCAGCCTCAACTTGGTAAAGGGTAAAACAAGAACTCTTTATTTGGACACACAAGCATTGATTTATACACATCTTCCAACAAGGTTACCACTCACAGGGTTTTGTAAAAACAGCCAATCACATGCATTTACAGTATTGACACCTTCCCAGCAATTGTACACAAAATCCCCTTCCCTCTGTCTGTAACGCAATCAACAAAATACAATGATAATTGTCTTTGACGCAATTAACTAACACACTGGCATTGTCTGAGATGCAATCAACAAAATGCAATTGCCAAGCATAATGGGCTAACTTAATCACTACCAGACAGACCACACACATTTTTCCCCACCCACAGAAAACACCCCACATATCCCCATAAATTATACATCCCTGGATAGCTCTGATCTGGGCGAACAACATATCCAAAAATCACCCAGATCCGAGCAGGGGTTCCCGGATTCCATGGAAGTCACATTTGGCCGGCCGCAAGCATGGCTTTCCTGCCCAAAACAGTTCAACAGATTTAAGCTGTGAGGCCGGTCTGTCTTCTCCTTCAAAGTTAGTATGGGCCATAATCCTGGGGCAAGAGGCTAGCAACCAGGCCCCTCCAAACCCCAGTGGTGAGGTTGGTTTTGACACAATTTCCAGATTCATGAGAGGTGAAGTTACACACAGAGCCTGGAGAGGAAGGGAAAGGAAGCAGCCATCTTAGAGGGAGCTGAGACTGAGGAACTGTGTCAGCAGAGGATCTGACGGCATCCAGGTGTGGGAGCATACATCAGTGACTAGAGCGGCAGCTAAGTGAAGCTGATTGTGTCCAAGACCCTGATCGTGTCCAGAAGAAAGAGGATTGCTTTCAGAAATGCTGATGACAGCTAAGGAGCAAAGCTACATACCCTGCGGGATCGCATGCTTGTTGGAGAAGCATTTGTTCTGTTCAGAGTCACCAGCGGAGGCAGAGCAGACCCGGGTCGGTAATATCGTGCACGCACCTCATTACAGTGTTGGCGCCTAGAGACTGAGACCAGGCCTGTAGTTAGTTACTTAGGGTTTCTGTTTGTGTCAGGCCACAAGTGTTGCTATTGTTCATTGCAAGGACTCCAAAACTTAAAGTGACATTTCACACTGGAGAGCGGATAAAATTCCCACAAACTCAAGCCAGGCTGGCATTTTGCTCAGAATTAATACTCAGGCACGTGCTACATGACCAGTTATGGGAGGGGGAATACTGTAGAGCACTGAAAGATTGTATGCTGTTATGCTGCACCGCAGGCTAGCCCGCACCACATGTGACATTAGAAGTATTCTGATCTCTCTGACTTTTAGTCTAACCAGACTGTCTGTTACTCTGTAATTCCTCTAGCGCCGCTCTATGGAAAGAGTAGGTGTAAAGAGCACACCAAATGCTTGAAATAACTTATTTATTAACTTCAACTTCTCTTCATATATAACACGGCCGCCTCCGCAGCAGATAGTCCATGTACAAAACACGTATTGAATAAAGTATCATAAAATGGCGGTATGCATACGATGGTGGTTCAACTGTTCAAACTTGTCATTCAACATAAAATGGTGGATATATTTCTCTCTTCAGTATCTGTGCTGTCACTGTAAGTTATTTAAGCACTTTATGATCTCTGATATATATCTGGTATATCTGAGGTCTAACTAATAGTTCACTTGCTCTACTTGGTTTGCAGTTTGCTCTTTACAATTGCTTATGATCTGGTATGAGCAGTTCACATTTGTATGCAATTTGTTTGGATTGTATGATTTTATGGCTCAGTAGTTTGTTTGTATGATGGAACTGTAAGTAAACACACATATAACTGGTTCAGTATACAGTTCTAATCGCAATACTAACAGTAGGAACATTATATAACTGTTTTAATTACCTATTTTGGCCTCTCTGCTTCCTTAAAACGCAGCTCTTAGTGAAGTGAATGTCTGTTCAGCTTCTCTTTCTGATGAATAATGATTCCAGCAGCTCCTACTAGGGAATTTCCCACACAGGCTGTGTGTGAGGCTTGTTGTGATTGGTCAAAACTCCTGCTGTGTGTGAGGCTGGCTGTGATTGGTCAAGACTCCTGCCCAGTAACAACAGTTTAACTCCATACTTTATGTTGTTTCTGCTGTCACTGAGCTTACCTCACATCCATATAATGATTCTTAAAGACATATTATCTTTTCTGCTTCTGTGAACACAATATATAACAGTTATATGACATCCAAACATGAAGTCATTGTAAATAACTCTGCTTTTGTCTTTAATACACAAACATAGGAGCTCTATTAAGGCTATTGGCAGGTCTAGCTGTATAAACACACAAGCTACATAAGCAACCCGGGACAGGTCCTAGCTGGCCAGCTGCACCACACACCCATACAGTGATTCTTGTTTTTTAGGGTATTAACAGGTAAGGTGTGGCAGTGTAGTTGTGCCACCAGTAGGTAAATTACTGCACTTTCCTCCTGCATCCATCGGAGGGCGCCATGCTGTGCAGCACAAGGGTCTTAGCCTTCAGACTGGGTGTATGTAAATGTATTGTGTGTTCCCAGCATTTGTGGTTATGTTCATTACCACGTTTAATGTAAAATTCTGGTTTGGCAAAAGCTGGTGGTGGAGTTGTTTTCCTCATTCGTAACTTCGCTGTATCCTGGTGAGCCCACCCCAGTACATGGCTTACACTCACACACCGTAAACCCCACATCTTCACAGAAAACACCCCATCCTCACACACCGTGAACCCCAAATCTACACAGAAACCCCCCCATCCTCACACCATGAACCCCATATATATATATATATATACAGAGAACCCGCCATCCTCACACACCATGAACCCCACATCTTCATATACAGAGATCCCCCCATCCTCACACACTGTGAACCCCACATCTACACATACAGAGAACCCCCTATCCTCACACACCATCAACCTCCTGATCCTCACACACCATGAACCCCACATCTACACATACAGAGAACCCCCATCCTCACACACCATGAACCCCTCATCTACACATACAGAGAACCCCCCATCCTCACACACCATCAACCTCCTGATCCTCACACACCATGAACCCCACATCTACACATACAGAGAACCCCCCATCCTCACACACCATCAACCTCCTGATCCTCACACACCATGAACCCCACATCTACACATACAGAAAACCCCCCATCCTCACACACCATCAACCTCCTCATCTTCACACACCATGAACCCCACATCTACACATACAGAGAACCCCCGATCCTCACACACCATCAACCTCCTCATCCTCACACACCATGAACCCCACATCTACACATACAGAGAACCCCCCATCCTCACACACCATCAACCTCCTGATCCTCACACACCATGAACCCCACATCTACACATACAGAGAACCCCCCATCCTCACACACCATCAACATCCTCATCTTCACACACCATGAACCCCACATCTACACATACAGAGAATCCCCCATCCTCACACACCATCAACCTCCTCATCCTCACACACCATGAACCCCACATCTACACATACAGAGAACCCCCCATCCTCACACACCATCAACCTCCTGATCCTCACACACCATGAACCCCACATCTACACATACAGAGAACCCCCCATCCTCACACACCATCAACCTCCTGATCCTCACACACCATGAACCCCACATCTACACATACAGAGAATCCCCCATTCTCACACACCATCAACCTCCTCATCCTCACACACCATGAACCCCACATCTACACATACAGAGAACCCCCCATCCTCACACACCATCAACCTCCTGATCCTCACACACCATGAACCCCACATCTACACATACAGAGAACCCCCCATCCTCACACACCATCAACCTCCTGATCCTCACACACCATGAACCCCACATCTTCACATACAGAGAATCCCCCATCCTCACACACCATCAACCTCCTGATCCTCACACACCATGAACCCCACATCAACACATACAGAGAACCCCCCATCCTCACACACCATCAACCTCCTCATCCTCACACACCATGAACCCCACATCTACACATACAGAGAACCCCCCATCCTCACACACCATCAACCTCCTCATCCTCACACACCATGAACCCCACATCTTCACATACAGAGAATCCCCCATCCTCACACACCATCAACCTCCTCATCCTCACACACCATGAACCCCACATCTACACATACAGAGAACCCCCCATCCTCACACACCATCAACCTCCTCATCCTCACACACCATGAACCCCACATCTACACATACAGAGAACCCCCCATCCTCACACACCATCAACCTCCTCATCCTCACACACCATGAACCCCACATCTACACATACAGAGAACCCCCCATCCTCACACACCATTAACCTCCTCATCCTCACACACCATGAACCCCACATCAACACATACAGAGAACCCCCCATCCTCACACACCATCAACCTCCTCATCCTCACACACCATGAACCCCACATCTACACATACAGAGAACCCCCCATCCTCACACACCATCAACCTCCTGATCCTCACACACCATGAACCCCACATCTTCATATACAGAGAACCCCCCCATCCTCACACACCATCAACCTCCTCATCCTCACACACCATGAACCCCACATCTACACATACAGAGAACCCCCCATCCTCACACACCATCAACCTCCTCATCCTCACACACCATGAACCCCACATCTACACATACAGAGAACCCCCCATCCTCACACACCATCAACCTCCTGATCCTCACACACCATGAACCCCACATCTACACATACAGAGAACCCCCCCATCCTCACACACCATCAACCTCCTGATCCTCACACACCATGAACCCCACATCTACACATACA
Organism: Bufo gargarizans; assembly: GCF_014858855.1. NCBI lineage: Eukaryota > Metazoa > Chordata > Amphibia > Anura > Bufonidae > Bufo > Bufo gargarizans. Next base: position 1,362,792 of record NC_058087.1, read on the forward strand.
GAGAACCCCCCATCCTCACACACCATCAACCTCCTCATCTTCACACACCATGAACCCCACATCTACACATACAGAGAACCCCCCATCCTCACACACCATCAACCTCCTCATCTTCACACACCATGAACCCCACATCTACACATACAGAGAACCCCCTATCCTCACACACCATCAACCTCCTGATCCTCACACACCATGAACCCCACATCTACACATACAGAGAACCCCCCATCCTCACACACCATCAACCTCCTGATCCTCACACACCATGAACCCCACATCTACACATACAGAGAACCCCCCATCCTCACACACCATCAACCTCCTCATCTTCACACACCATGAACCCCACATCTTCATATACAGAGAACCCCCCATCCTCACACACCATCAACCTCCTGATCCTCACACACCATGAACCCCACATCTTCATATACAGAGAATCCCCCATCCTCACACACCATCAACCTCCTCATCCTCACACACCATGAACCCCACATCTACACATACAGAGAACCCCCCATCCTCACACACCATCAACCTCCTCATCCTCACACACCATGAACCCCACATCTACACATACAGAGAACCCCCCATCCTCACACACCATCAACCTCCTGATCCTCACACACCATGAACCCCACATCTACACATACAGAGAACCCCCCATCCTCACACACCATCAACCTCCTGATCCTCACACACCATGAACCCCACATCTACACATACAGAGAATCCCCCATCCTCACACACCATCAACCTCCTGATCCTCACACACCATGAACCCCACATCTACACATACAGGGAAACCCCTATCCTCACACACCATCAACCTCCTGATCCTCACACACCATGAACCCCACATCTACACATACAGAGAACCCCCCATCCTCACACACCATCAACCTCCTGATCCTCACACACCATGAACCCCACATCTACACATACAGAGAACCCCCCATCCTCACACACCATCAACCTCCTCATCCTCACACACCATGAACCCCACATCTACACATACAGAGAACCCCCCATCCTCACACACCATCAACCTCCTGATCCTCACACACCATGAACCCCACATCTACACATACAGAGAACCCCCCATCCTCACACACCATCAACCTCCTCATCCTCACACACCATGAACCCCACATCTACACATACAGAGAATCCCCCATCCTCACACACCATCAACCTCCTGATCCTCACACACCATGAACCCCACATCTACACATACAGAGAACCCCCCATCCTCACACACCATCAACCTCCTCATCCTCACACACCATGAACCCCACATCTACACATACAGAGAACCCCCCATCCTCACACACCATCAACCTCCTGATCCTCACACACCATGAACCCCACATCTACACATACAGAGAACCCCCCATCCTCACACACCATCAACCTCCTCATCCTCACACACCATGAACCCCACATCTACACATACAGAGAATCCCCCATCCTCACACACCATCAACCTCCTGATCCTCACACACCATGAACCCCACATCTACACATACAGAGAATCCCCCATCCTCACACACCATCAACCTCCTCATCCTCACACACCATGAACCCCACATCTACACATACAGAGAATCCCCCATCCTCACACACCATCAACCTCCTCATCCTCACACACCATGAACCCCACATCTACACATACAGAGAATCCCCCATCCTCACACACCATCAACCTCCTGATCCTCACACACCATGAACCCCACATCTACACATACAGGGAAACCCCTATCCTCACACACCATCAACCTCCTGATCCTCACACACCATGAACCCCACATCTACACATACAGAGAACCCCCCCATCCTCACACACCATCAACCTCCTCATCCTCACACACCATGAACCCCACATCTACACATACAGAGAACCCCCCATCCTCACACACCATCAACCTCCTGATCCTCACACACCATGAACCCCACATCTACACATACAGAGAACCCCCCATCCTCACACACCATCAACCTCCTGATCCTCACACACCATGAACCCCACATCTACACATACAGAGAACCCCCCATCCTCACACACCATCAACCTCCTGATCCTCACACACCATGAACCCCACATCTACACATACAGAGAACCCCCCATCCTCACACACCATCAACCTCCTGATCCTCACACATTGTGAACCTGCCATCTTCATACTCCCCAAAAGTGAGAAGTTACAGCGACTCTTAAAGGAGCCACACACCAATTCTGCTGCCATTGGCCATAGCAATGTGCACTTAAATTGCAGTCTAGCTTACTTTGACCCCTCTAGTCTGGTACAGGGTATCAAGAGCCATGTCTGACGGTGAGGATAACAATCACTGGGACCACAGTGATCTACCAGCACCACCAGCAGCTGCAGCTACATGCAGCATGCCTACAACTGCTGCCGTGGTGGGGTCGGAGGAGGACCACCCTGTGTCCATTGTCGTTGCCACTAGGGACTTTCAACCGCTGCAACAACAGCAAAGAAGCTTTCCAGTCCCCTGGTAGGGGGCAGCGGGCCAGGCGAAGGTTACCACCATTGCCCCTGACTACTGGAATAGCAGAGCCAGAAATAAGCCAGTCTGTGGCCATTGTCACTGCCACTACAGAAATCTCAGGGCCTACTACTACTGCTGCTGTACAGCCTGAGCCCGCCAAACAGGAGCACTGCCCTGAGGTGTGCAAGGATAAGGAGGAGTCCACTGATACTGCTCCATGCACTCCGGAACCACCCCCGAATCCAGAGCTTCTTGCTATAAAAGACCTTTATTGCTGTCCGGAGAATCTGTCACCTACCAGGAAAAGGCCAAGGCTTACTGGGTATCCTCCAAAGGAAGGTGATCCTGCAGTTCTAAGTTCTGCCACAGAAGGCCACCAGAAGATTGCAGATTAAGTTTCTGCTGGAGTTGCAGCTGCCACTGGTCTGTACAGGTAACTGCTCAGCAGTCATCTCATTATCAGTACAGGTATGAAAGATCTCACCTATTCATATACTAATAAAACAGGATTCACCATCATAATAGGTTATATCACAGCTTATCTACTCCCCTCCCTGCACAATAACCTCTACACAGGTCACCAAGCATGCCCAGAAAACTCTCCTATAAAAGTCAATAGGGTCAGCTCCTGTCCATTGTGGCCATACCCCATGGTGCTGTAAAAAAAGAGCTCAGGGGAGATGCCTGCCCTATGATCATGTTCAGGAAAAAGAATAAAATATAAAATCAGAGAATAAAAACAGTTGAGAAATAAGGAGTCGGTGGGTCAGGATCTGGTGTTATCAGGCATAAAGATGGTTGGCGACACCTTCCCTTCCCAGGGGCGCTGTACCTTCAACAGACTTTACATAAAACAATATTATCTATTCCCCTCGTAGAAGTGAATTTTAGAAACTCTGCAATGTATCTTATAGAAAATGCCTCTTTTTCCACTTATCACCCACTTCTCCCTTCAGATTACTTAGATCAGAGTTGTTCACTGTCCTCCCTCGGCTCTCATCCTGTCTTCTATCCGCTCTGCCCTCTCCTCCATCCGCTCCTATGCTATCTACCATCTCTTGTCTTCTCCATTGCTGGTGCCACACCTGTGTGCTCCCGCGTATGTCTGACCACAATATGGTCCAGGCGGCACTCTGTTGCTATGGCAACTAGCTCCTCTGTTTGCTGCTTGAGATCACTTTGCCTGTACCTCTGACATTGTCTCCGATTACTGATTTTGCCTCTGACTTGCCCCCTTGGTATCAGACTCTGCTTCTTGGGACCTCACCTTTGCTGCTGACTTATCTCCTTGTGTAACTTTACTGGGTATTTGTATCTGATTTTGGACCCTGATCAGGTCCTGTTTTGCCTTTCTGGTTTTCACTTTTTTCTGTCTTTTTTTCCAGTTTGGTTTAGACCCCTGCAATTAGCGAAGAGGGGACTGTCACCTAGTTGGGGGCCGTCATGTAGGATGGACTATGCAAGTACGTAGTGGTACAGGTGTGAGATTGAGAAACAGCGCTCATTGTTTGAACACTGTGTGTGGATTAAGTTAAAGGATCAGGACTGATATTCTGCTGTTTGGCCACAAGATGCCGCTGTTTCTTTAACGCAGCTAATAGACTACAGATATTTGAATATTTAAAGGAGGTGGAGTTTAATAACTTGCTAGAAGAATCTGCAGCCATGTTAGAAGCGAGCTGAGGAACTGTGTGTGAGCAGAGAAACTGATGGATCCAGAAGTGAGAGGACCCCTTCATGACCACAGCTGCAGCTGAATGAAGCTGATCGTTGTCCAAGATCCAGATCCTGTCCAGGGAAAGAAGGATTGTTTCCAGGAAGACTGACAAGACCTAAGGAACAAAGCTGCATACCCTGCGAGACCTCATGTTTGCTGGAGAGACTTGTTGTTCGGTTCAGAGTTAACAGTGGATAAAGAGCAGATCTTATCTCTTATCCAGCTATTCCCATCTCCGCTGCTCCAGTCTCTGCTGCTCTTATCCAGCTGTTCCCATCTCTGCTGCTCCCGTCTCTGCTGCTCTTATCCAGCTGTTCCCGTCTCTGCTGCTCTTATCCAGCTGCTCCCGTCTCTGCTGCTCTTATCCAGCTGCTCCCGTCTCTGCTGCTCCCGTCTCTGCTGCTCTTATCCAGCTGTTCCCGTCTCTGCTGCTCTTATCCAGCTGCTCCCGTCTCTGCTGCTCTTATCCAGCTGCTCCCGTCTCTGCTGCTCCCGTCTCTGCTGCTCTTATCCAGCTGTTCCCGTCTCTGCTGCTCTTATCCAGCTGCTCCCGTCTCTGCTGCTCTTATCCAGCTGCTCCCATCTCTGCTGCTCCCGTCTCTGCTGCTCTTATCCAGCTGTTCCTGTCTCTGCTGCTCTTATCCAGCTTTTCCCGTCTCTGCTGCTCTTATCCAGCTGTTTCCGTCTCTGCAGCTCTTATCCAGCTGTTACCGTCTCTGCTGCTCTTATCCAGCTGTTCCCGTCTCTGCTGCTCCCGTCTCTGCTGCTATTATCCAGCTGTTACTGTCTCTGGTGCTGCTGTCTCTGCTGCTCTTATCCAGCTGCTCCTGTCTCTGCTGCTCCCGTCTCTGCTGCTGCTGTCTCTGCTGCTCTTATCCAGCTGCTCCTGTCTCTGCTGCTCCCGTCTCTGCTGCTCTTATCCAGCTTCTCCCGTCTCTGCTGCTCTTATCCAGCTGCTCCCGTCTCTGCTGCTCTTATCCAGCTGCTCCCGTCTCTGCTGCTGCTGTCTCTGCTGCTGCTGTCTCTGCTGCTCTTATACAGCTGCTCCCGTCTCTGCTGCTCTTATCCAGCTGCTCCCGTCTCTGCTGCTCTTGTCCAGCTGTTACTGTCTCTGCTGCTCCCGTCTCTGCTGCTCTTATCCAGCTGCTCCCGTCTCTGCTGCTCTTATCCAGCTGCTCCCGTCTCTGCTGTTCCCGTCTCTGCTGCTCTAATCCAGCTGCTCCCGTCTCTGCTGCTCTTATCCAGCTGCTCCGTCTCTGCTGCTCTTATCCAGCTGCTCCCGTCTCTGCTGCTCCCGTCTCTGCTGCTCTTATCCAGCTGTTCCCGTCTCTGCTGCTCTTATCCAGCTGCTCCCGTCTCTGCTGCTCTTATCCAGCTGCTCCCGTCTCTGCTGCTCCCGTCTCTGCTGCTCTTATCCAGCTGTTCCCGTCTCTGCTGCTCTTATCCAGCTGCTCCCGTCTCTGCTGCTCTTATCCAGCTGCTCCCTTCTCTGCTGCTCCCGTCTCTGCTGCTCTTATCCAGCTGTTCCCGTCTCTGCTGCTCTTATCCAGCTGTTCCCGTCTCTGCTGCTCTTATCCAGCTGTTTCCGTCTCTGCAGCTCTTATCCAGCTGTTACCGTCTCTGCTGCTCTTATCCAGCTGTTCCCGTCTCTGCTGCTCCCGTCTCTGCTGCTATTATCCAGCTGTTACTGTCTCTGGTGCTGCTGTCTCTGCTGCTCTTATCCAGCTGCTCCTGTCTCTGCTGCTCCCGTCTCTGCTGCTGCTGTCTCTGCTGCTCTTATCCAGCTGCTCCTGTCTCTGCTGCTCCCGTCTCTGCTGCTCTTATCCAGCTTCTCCCGTCTCTGCTGCTCTTATCCAGCTGCTCCCGTCTCTGCTGCTCTTATCCAGCTGCTCCCGTCTCTGCTGCTGCTGTCTCTGCTGCTGCTGTCTCTGCTGCTCTTATCCAGCTGCTCCCGTCTCTGCTGCTCTTATCCAGCTGCTCCCGTCTCTGCTGCTCTTGTCCAGCTGTTACTGTCTCTGCTGCTCCCGTCTCTGCTGCTCTTATCCAGCTGCTCCCGTCTCTGCTGCTCTTATCCAGCTGCTCCCGTCTCTGCTGTTCCCGTCTCTGCTGCTCTAATCCAGCTGCTCCCGTCTCTGCTGCTCTAATCCAGCTGCCCCTGTCTCTGCTGCTCCCGTCTCTGCTGCTCTTATCCAGCTGCTCCCGTCTCTGCTGCTGCTGTCTCTGCTGCTCTTATCCAGCTGCTCCCGTCTCTGCTGCTCCAATCCAGCTGCTCCTGTCTCTGCTGCTCTTATCCAGCTGCTCTCGTCTCTGCTGCTCTTATCTAGCTGCTCCCGTCTCTGCTGCTCTAATCCAGCTGCTCCTGTCTCTGCTGCTTTTATCTAGCTGCTCCCGTCTCTGCTGCTCTTATCCAGCTGCTCCCGTCTCTGCTGCTCCTGTCTCTGCTGCTCTTATCTAGCTGCTCCCGTCTCTGCTGCGCTCGTCTCTGCTGCTCTTATCCAGCTGCTCCCGTCTCTGCTGCTCCTGTCTCTGCTGCTCTTATCCAGCTGCTCCCGTCTTTGCTAGACTTGAAGTGTGAGTATGCACCTCGCCACAGCAGGCCGACCAATGTCCTCAGCAGTGATGTGTCAGAAACACTTGACCATTGAGCCTTAGCGGTCACATGCTGTTCCAGCCCAGGTCACTGCTGAGGACACCGATTGGTAGTGGTGACATGAATGTTGACAGCAGAGTCCATAAGTGGCGGCTTATTCTCAACGGTCGCCTGAAACTACAGCTACGCTCTACCGTAAATGATACCCTGCTCTGTGATTGGCTGCTGTCGGTATAAATCCTGGACTGTCAGTGCCACAGAACTGATGACTGAGGCTGAATATTATCGTAATAATACGTCACATGGGTGGAGGATCACTTACCCCTGCACCCCAGAGGGATTATAATCGGTGATCACCATATATCCTGATCATATTACGGCGATCACTCTTCTATTGTATATTACTCAGTAAATGGTTCTCTATTGCAGGTTATTATATAAGAAGGTGTAGTCCCCCTCCTGCAGAGATCTGCGATGTGCACACTGATCACACTCGGCAGGTGCAGTGTCTTCGGATGATTTGCCGCTCCTGCCCTTCACATGATTGGACAGAATGTTACTTTGTCCTGATAAAAATCTAAAGCAAAACAAATGACACCCGACAGCCTGAAAAATGGGGCGAAATAAAGCAATGATTGCACCTCCACATAAGGAAGGCTCTGCACATAAATCCTCATTGTCTCCTGCTTTACAGCAAAAGGCCTCCATCCCGCTGCCTGCACAGAGACTTCATAGCGAGAGGAGCAGAGAACGGGCAGCTGTGATCCAGTCAACAACAGTACCCAGACCCTAAAGTGACGGTGAAACCTCTCCAGAGGACCACCCAACTCAGAAGAGCAGCTCTCTCTGAAGACCATCCCCATATCCTGACAGATTGTTAGTACCAACAAATGCAGCATTATGCATATTGGCCGTCTTCTTTGAGAAGACTTCCCACTAGAAGACCCTTTCCAGTGCAATTTTGGGTGCTCCTCATAAAGAGGTTTCACGGTATAACATTTTCAATATACAATGGGCTTTTCTGGGTCATTGCACATAATCCACCTACAGTCCAGATTTGCAGCACAAGTGGTAGGGTGGAAGAGCTAGCCTTGTAGGTCACAGTGAACTCATGGGTATGGGTGCAGTGCATCTCTGATATGCTGACTCTACAGAACCTCTCTACAGTATTCCATGCACCATACTGCCCTCTGTATATATGGTTTTAGGAGTTCTGTTTTTATGGCATTCCCTATGGAATATTTCTACAGCATTCCCCAGGTAAAACTGACCTGTTCCCTTTATTCTCGGGGTCAGTACGATTACAGTGATACCACATTTATATAGTTTTATGGGTTTTGTGTTTACAGCGTTCCCTATGAGATAAAACTGACCTGTTCTCTTCATTCTCCGGGTCAGTACGATTACAGTGATACCACATTTATATAGTTTTATGGGTTCTGTTTTTACAGCGTTCCCTATGAGATAAAACTGACCTGTTCCCTTCATTCTCCGGTCAGTACGGTTACAGTGATACCACATTTATATAGTTTTATGGGTTCTGTTTTTACGGCGTTCCCTATGAGATAAATCTGACCTGTTCCCTTCATTCTCGGGGTCAGTACGATTACAGAGATACCACATTTATATAGTTTTATGGGTTTTGTGTTTACAGTGTTCCCTATTAGATAAAACTGACCTGTTCTCTTCATTCTGCGGGTCAGTACAATAACAGTGATACCACATTTATATAGTTTATGGGTTTTGTGTTTACAGCGTTCCCTATGAGATAAAACTGACCTGTTCTCTTCATTCTCGGGGTCAGTACGATTACAGAGATACCACATTTATATAGTTTATGAGTTTTGTTTTTACAGCGTTCCCTATGGGATAAAACTGTCCTGTTCTCTTCATTCTCCGGTCAGTACGATTACAGTGATACCACATTTATATAGAATTATCGGTTTTGTTTTTACAGTGTTCCCTATAAGATAAAACTGACCTGTTCCCTTCATTCTCTGGGTCAGTACGATTGCAGCGATACCACATTTATATAGTTTATGAGTTTTGTTTTTACAGCGTTCCCTATGGGATAAAACTGTCCTGTTCTCTTCATTCTCCGGTCAGTACGATTACAGTGATACCACATTTATATAGAATTATCGGTTTTGTTTTTACAGTGTTCTCTATGAGATAAAACTGACCTGTTCTCTTCATTCTCCGGGTCAGTACGATTACAGTGATACCACATTTATATAGTTTTATGGGTTTTGTATTTACAGTGTTCTCTATGAGATAAAACTGACCTGTTCTCTTCATTCTCCGGGTCAGTACGATTGCAGTGATACCACATTTATATAGTTTTATGGGTTTTGTATTTACAGTGTTCTCTATGAGATAAAACTGACCTGTTCTCTTCATTCTCCGGGTCAGTACGATTACAGTGATACCACATTTATATAGTTTTATGGGTTTTGTATTTACAGTGTTCTCTATGAGATAAAACTGACCTGTTCTCTTCATTCTCCGGGTCAGTACGATTGCAGTGATACCACATTTATATAGTTTTATGGGTTTTGTATTTACAGTGTTCTCTATGAGATAAAACTGACCTGTTCTCTTCATTCTCCGGGTCAGTACGATTACAGTGATACCACATTTATATAGTTTTATCGGTTTTGTGTTTACAGCGTTCCCTATGAGATAAAACTGTCCTGTTCTCTTCATTCTCCAGGTCAGTACGATTACAGTGATACCACATTTATATAGTTTTATGGGTTTTGTATTTACAGTGTTCTCTATGAGATAAAACTGACCTGTTCTCTTCATTCTCCGGGTCAGTACGATTGCAGTGATACCACATTTATATAGTTTTATGGGTTTTGTATTTACAGTGTTCTCTATGAGATAAAACTGACCTGTTCTCTTCATTCTCCAGGTCAGTACGATTACAGTGATACCACATTTATATAGTTTTATCGGTTTTGTGTTTACAGCGTTCCCTATGAGATAAAACTGTCCTGTTCTCTTCATTCTCCGGGTCAGTACGATTACAGAGATACCACATTTATATAGTTTATGGGTTTTGTTTTTACAGCGTTCCCTATGAGATAAAACTGACCTGTTCTCTTCATTCTCCGGTCAGTACCATTACAGTGATACCACATTTATATAGTTTTACCGGTTTTGTTTTTACAGTGTTCCCTATGAGATAAAACTGACCTGTTCCCTTCATTCTCTGGGTCAGTACGATTGCAGCGATACCACATTTATATAGTTTTATGGGTTTTGTATTTACAGTGTTCTCTATGAGATAAAACTGACCTATTCTCTTCATTCTCCGGGTCAGTACGATTACAGTGATACCACATTTATATAGTTTTATGGGTTTTGTATTTACAGTGTTCTCTATGAGATAAAACTGACCTGTTCTCTTCATTCTCCGGGTCAGTACGATTGCAGTGATACCACATTTATATAGTTTTATGGGTTTTGTATTTACAGTGTTCTCTATGAGATAAAACTGACCTGTTCTCTTCATTCTCCAGGTCAGTACGATTACAGTGATACCACATTTATATAGTTTTATCGGTTTTGTGTGTACAGCGTTCCCTATGAGATAAAACTGTCCTGTTCTCTTCATTCTCCGGGTCAGTACGATTACAGAGATACCACATTTATATAGTTTATGGGTTTTGTTTTTACAGCGTTCCCTATGAGATAAAACTGTCCTGTTCTCTTCATTCTCCAGGTCAGTACGATTACAGAGATACCACATTTATATAGATTTATATAGTTTATGGGTTTTGTTTTTACAGCGTTCCCTATGAGATAAAACTGACCTGTTTTCTTCATTCTCCAGTCAGTACAATTACAGTGATACTACATTTATAAAGTTTTATGGGTTTTGTGTTTACAGCGTTCCCTATGAGATAAAACTGACCTGTTCCCTTCATTCTCCTGTCAGTACGATTACAGTGATACCACATTTATATAGTTTTATGGGTTTTGTTTTTACAACGTTCTCTATGAGATAAAACTGACCTGTTCCCATCATTCTCCGGGTCAGTACGATTACAGTGATACCACATTTATATAGTTTTATGGGTTTTCTTTTTACAACGTTCCCTATGAGATAAAACTGACCTGTTCCCTTCATGCTCTGGGTCAGTACGATTACAGTGATACCACATTTATATAGTTTTATGGGTTTCGTTTTTACAGCGTTCCCTATGAGATAAAACTGACCTGATCCCTTCATTCCCCGGGTCAGTATGATTACAGAGATACCAAATTTATATAGTTTATGGGTTTTGTGTTTACAGCGTTCCCTATGAGATAAAACTGACCTGTTCCCTTCATTCTTCGGGTCAGTACAATTACAGAGATACCACATTTATATAGTTTTATGGGTTTTGTGTTTACAGCGTTCCCTATGAGATAAAACTGACCTGTTCCCTTCATTCTCTGGGTCAGTACGATTACAGTGATACCACATTTATATAGTTTATGGGTTTTGTGTTTACAGCGTTCCCTATGAGATAAAACTGACCTGTTCCCTTCATTCTCTGGTCAGTACGATTACAGTGATACCACATTTATATAGTTTTATTGGTTTTGTTTTTACAGTGTTCCCTATGAGATAAAACTGACCTGTTCCCTTCATTCTCCGGGTCAGTACGATTGCAGTGATACCACATTTATATAGTTTTATGGGTTTTGTATTTACAGTGTTCTCTATGAGATAAAACTGACCTGTTCTCTTCATTCTCCGGGTCAGTACGATTACAGTGATACCACATTTATATCGTTTTATCGGTTTTGTGTTTACAGCGTTCCCTATGAGATAAAACTGTCCTGTTCTCTTCATTCTCCAGGTCAGTACGATTACAGTGATACCACATTTATATAGTTTTATGGGTTTTGTATTTACAGTGTTCTCTATGAGATAAAACTGACCTGTTCTCTTCATTCTCCGGGTCAGTACGATTGCAGTGATACCACATTTATATAGTTTTATGGGTTTTGTATTTACAGTGTTCTCTATGAGATAAAACTGACCTGTTCTCTTCATTCTCCAGGTCAGTACGATTACAGTGATACCACATTTATATAGTTTTATCGGTTTTGTGTTTACAGCGTTCCCTATGAGATAAAACTGTCCTGTTCTCTTCATTCTCCGGGTCAGTACGATTACAGAGATACCACATTTATATAGTTTATGGGTTTTGTTTTTACAGCGTTCCCTATGAGATAAAACTGACCTGTTCTCTTCATTCTCCGGTCAGTACGATTACAGTGATACCACATTTATATAGTTTTATCGGTTTTGTTTTTACAGTGTTCCCTATGAGATAAAACTGACCTGTTCCCTTCATTCTCTGGGTCAGTACGATTGCAGCGATACCACATTTATATAGTTTTATGGGTTTTGTATTTACAGTGTTCTCTATGAGATAAAACTGACCTATTCTCTTCATTCTCCGGGTCAGTACGATTACAGTGATACTACATTTATATAGTTTTATGGGTTTTGTATTTACAGTGTTCTCTATGAGATAAAACTGACCTGTTCTCTTCATTCTCCGGGTCAGTACGATTGCAGTAATACCACATTTATATAGTTTTATGGGTTTTGTATTTACAGTGTTCTCTATGAGATAAAACTGACCTGTTCTCTTCATTCTCCAGGTCAGTACGATTACAGTGATACCACATTTATATAGTTTTATCGGTTTTGTGTGTACAGCGTTCCCTATGAGATAAAACTGTCCTGTTCTCTTCATTCTCCGGGTCAGTACGATTACAGAGATACCACATTTATATAGTTTATGGGTTTTGTTTTTACAGCGTTCCCTATGAGATAAAACTGTCCTGTTCTCTTCATTCTCCAGGTCAGTACGATTACAGAGATACCACATTTATATAGATTTATATAGTTTATGGGTTTTGTTTTTACAGCGTTCCCTATGAGATAAAACTGACCTGTTTTCTTCATTCTCCAGTCAGTACAATTACAGTGATACCACATTTATAAAGTTTTATGGGTTTTGTGTTTACAGCGTTCCCTATGAGATAAAACTGACCTGTTCCCTTCATTCTCCTGTCAGTACGATTACAGTGATACCACATTTATATAGTTTTATGGGTTTTGTTTTTACAACGTTCTCTATGAGATAAAACTGACCTGTTCCCATCATTCTCCGGGTCAGTACGATTACAGTGATACTACATTTATATAGTTTTATGTGTTTTCTTTTTACAACGTTCCCTATGAGATAAAACTGACCTGTTCCCTTCATGCTCTGGGTCAGTACGATTACAGTGATACCACATTTATATAGTTTTATGGGTTTCGTTTTTACAGCGTTCCCTATGAGATAAAACTGACCTGTTCCCTTCATTCCCCGGGTCAGTATGATTACAGAGATACCAAATTTATATAGTTTATGGGTTTTGTGTTTACAGCGTTCCCTATGAGATAAAACTGACCTGTTCCCTTCATTCTTCGGGTCAGTACAATTACAGAGATACCACATTTATATAGTTTTATGGGTTTTGTGTTTACAGCGTTCCCTATGAGATAAAACTGACCTGTTCCCTTCATTCTCTGGGTCAGTACGATTACAGTGATACCACATTTATATAGTTTATGGGTTTTGTGTTTACAGCGTTCCCTATGAGATAAAACTGACCTGTTCCCTTCATTCTCCGGTCAGTACGATTACAGTGATACCACATTTATATAGTTTTATTGGTTTTGTTTTTACAGTGTTCCCTATGAGATAAAACTGACCTGTTCCCTTCATTCTCTGGGTCAGTACGATTGCAGCGATACCACATTTATATAGTTTTAGGGGTTTTGTATTTACAGTGTTCTCTATGAAATAAAACTGACCTGTTCTCTTCATTCTCCGGGTCAGTACGATTACAGTGATACCACATTTATATAGTTCTATGGGTTTTGTATTTACAGTGTTCTCTATGAGATAAAACTGACCTGTTCTCTTCATTCTCCGGGTCAGTACGATTACAGTGATACCACATTTATATAGTTTTATGGGTTTTGTATTTACAGTGTTCTCTATGAGATAAAACTGACCTGTTCTCTTCATTCTCCAGGTCAGTACGATTACAGTGATACCACATTTATATAGTTTTATCGGTTTTCTGTTTACAGCGTTCCCTATGAGATAAAACTGACCTGTTCTCTTCATTCTCCGGGTCAGTACGATTACAGAGATACCACATTTATATAGTTTATGGGTTTTGTTTTTACAGCGTTCCCTATGAGATAAAACTGACCTGTTCTCTTCATTCTCCGGTCAGTACGATTACAGTGATACCACATTTATATAATTTTATGGGTTTTGTGTTTACAGTGTTCCCTATGAGATAAAACTGACCTGTTCCCTTCATTCTCCTGTCAGTACGATTACAGAGATACCACATTTATATAGTTTTATGGGTTTTGTTTTTACAGCGTTCCCTATGAGATAAAACTGACCTGTTCTCTTCATTCTCCTGTCAGTATGATTACAGAGATACCACATTTATATAGTTTTATGGGTTTTGTGTTTACAGCGTTCCCTATAAGATAAAACTGACCTGTTCTCTTCATTCTCCGGGTCAGTACGATTACAGTGATGCCACATTTATATAGTTTTATGGGGTTTGTTTTTACAGCGTTCCCCATAAGATAAAACTGTTCTGTTCCCTTTATTCTCCGGGTTAGTATGATTACAGCGATACCACATTTATATAGTTTTATCGGTTTTGTTTTTACAGCGTTCCCTATGAGATAAAACTGACCTGTTCTCTTAATTCTCGGGGTCAGTACGATTACAGCGATACCACATTTATATAGTTTATGGGGTTTGTTTTTACAGCGTTCCCTATGAGATAAAACTGACCTGTTCTCTTCATTCTCGGGGTCAGTACGATTACAGCGATACCACATTTATATAGTTTTATCGGTTTTGTTTTTACAGCGTTCCCTATGAGATAAAACTGACCTGTTCCCTTCATTCTCCGGTCAGTACGATTACAGTGATACCACATTTATATAGTTTTATAGGTTGTGTATTTACAGCGTTCCCTATAAGATAAAACTGACCTGTTCTCTTCATTCTCCGGGTCAGTACGATTACAGTGATACCACATTTATATAGTTTTATGGGGTTTGTTTTTACAGCGTTCCCCATAAGATAAAACTGTTCTGTTCCCTTTATTCTCCTGTCAGTACGATTACAGCGATACCACATTTATATAGTTTTATCGGTTTTGTTTTTACAGCGTTCCCTATGAGATAAAACTGACCTGTTCTCTTAATTCTCGGGGTCAGTACGATTACAGTGATACCACATTTATAGTTTTATGGGTTTTGTGTTTACAGCGTTCCCTATGAGATAAAACTGACCTGTTCCCTTCATTCTCCGGTCAGTACGATTTCAGAGATACCACATTTATATAGTTTTATGGGTTTTGTTTTTACAGCGTTCCCTATGAGATAAAACTGACTTGTTCTCTTCATTCTCGGGGTCAGTACGATTACAGCGATACCACATTTATATAGTTTATGGGGTTTGTTTTTACAGCGTTCCCTATGAGATAAAACTGACCTGTTCTCTTCATTCTCGGGGTCAGTACGATTACAGTGATACCACATTTATATAGTTTTATGGGTTTCGTTTTTACAGCGTTCTCTATGAGATAAAACTGACCTGTTCTCTTCATTCCCCGGGTCAGTACGATTACAGAGATATCACATTTATATCGTTTTATGGGTTTTGTTTTTATAGCGTTCCCTATGAGATAAAACTGACCTGTTCTCTTCATTCTCCGGTCAGTACGATTACAGAGATATCACATTTATATAGTTTTATGGGTTTTGTGTTTACAGCGTTCTCTATGCGATAAAACTGACCTGTTCCCTTCATTCTACGGGTCAGTACGATTACACTGATACCACATTTATATAGTTTTATGGGTTTCGTTTTTACAGCGTTCCCTATGAGATAAAACTGACCTGTTCTCCTCATTCTCCGGGTCAGTACGATTACAGTGATACCACATTTATAGTTTTATGGGTTTTGTGTTTACAGCGTTCCCTATGAGATAAAACTGACCTGTTCCCTTCATTCTCCGGTCAGTACGATTTCAGAGATACCACATTTATATAGTTTTATGGGTTTTGTTTTTACAGCGTTCCCTATGAGATAAAACTGACTTGTTCTCTTCATTCTCGGGGTCAGTACGATTACAGCGATACCACATTTATATAGTTTATGGGGTTTGTTTTTACAGCGTTCCCTATGAGATAAAACTGACCTGTTCTCTTCATTCTCGGGGTCAGTACGATTACAGTGATACCACATTTATATAGTTTTATGGGTTTCGTTTTTACAGCGTTCTCTATGAGATAAAACTGACCTGTTCTCTTCATTCCCCGGGTCAGTACGATTACAGAGATATCACATTTATATAGTTTTATGGGTTTTGTTTTTATAGCGTTCCCTATGAGATAAAACTGACCTGTTCTCTTCATTCTCCGGTCAGTACGATTACAGAGATATCACATTTATATAGTTTTATGGGTTTTGTGTTTACAGCGTTCCCTATGAGATAAAACTGACCTGTTCCCTTCATTCTCCGGTCAGTACGATTACAGTGATACCACATTTATATAGTTTTATGGGTTTTGTTTTTATAGCGTTCCCTATGAGATAAAACTGACCTGTTCCCTTCATTCTCCGGTCAGTACGATTACAGTGATACCACATTTATATAGTTTTATGGGTTTCGTTTTTACAGCGTTCCCTATGAGATAAAACTGACCTGTTCTCTTCATTCTACGGGTCAGTACGATTACACTGATACCACATTTATATATATTTTTATGGGTTTCGTTTTTACAGCGTTCCCTATGAGATAAAACTGACCTGTTCTCCTCATTCTCCGGGTCAGTACGATTACAGTGATACCACATTTATAGTTTTATGGGTTTTGTGTTTACAGCGTTCCCTATGAGATAAAACTGACCTGTTCCCTTCATTCTCCGGTCAGTACGATTTCAGAGATACCACATTTATATAGTTTTATGGGTTTTGTTTTTACAGCGTTCCCTATGAGATAAAACTGACTTGTTCTCTTCATTCTCGGGGTCAGTACGATTACAGCGATACCACATTTATATAGTTTATGGGGTTTGTTTTTACAGCGTTCCCTATGAGATAAAACTGACCTGTTCTCTTCATTCTCGGGGTCAGTACGATTACAGTGATACCACATTTATATAGTTTTATGGGTTTCGTTTTTACAGCGTTCTCTATGAGATAAAACTGACCTGTTCTCTTCATTCCCCGGGTCAGTACGATTACAGAGATATCACATTTATATAGTTTTATGGGTTTTGTTTTTATAGCGTTCCCTATGAGATAAAACTGACCTGTTCTCTTCATTCTCCGGTCAGTACGATTACAGAGATATCACATTTATATAGTTTTATGGGTTTTGTGTTTACAGCGTTCTCTATGCGATAAAACTGACCTGTTCCCTTCATTCTACGGGTCAGTACGATTACACTGATACCACATTTATATAGTTTTATGGGTTTCGTTTTTACAGCGTTCCCTATGAGATAAAACTGACCTGTTCTCCTCATTCTCCGGGTCAGTACGATTACAGTGATACCACATTTATAGTTTTATGGGTTTTGTGTTTACAGCGTTCCCTATGAGATAAAACTGACCTGTTCCCTTCATTCTCCGGTCAGTACGATTACAGAGATATCACATTTATATAGTTTTATGGGTTTTGTGTTTACAGCGTTCTCTATGAGATAAAACTGACCTGTTCTCTTCATTCTCCAGGTCAGTACGATTACAGTGATACCACATTTATATAGTTTTATGGGTTTTGTGTTTACAGCGTTCCCTATGAGATAAAACTGACCTGTTCCCTTCATTCTCCGGTCAGTACGATTACAGTGATACCACATTTATATAGTTTTATGGGTTTTGTTTTTATAGCGTTCCCTATGAGATAAAACTGACCTGTTCCCTTCATTCTCCGGTCAGTACGATTACAGAGATACCACATTTATATAGTTTTATGGGTTTCGTTTTTACAGCGTTCCCTATGAGATAAAACTGACCCGTTCCCTTCATTCTCTGGTCAGTACGATTACAGTGATACCACATTTATATAGTTTTATGGGTTTTGTTTTTACAGCGTCCCCTATGAGATAAAACTGACCTGTTCCCTTCATTCTCCGGGTCAGTACGATTACAGAGACACCACATTTATATAGTTTTATGGGTTTTGTTTTTACAGCGTTCCCTATGAGATAAAACTGTCCTGTTCCCTTCATTCTCCGGTCAGTACGATTACAGTGATACCACATTTATAGAGTTTTATGGGTTTCGTTTTTACAGCGTTCCCTATGAGATAAAACTGACCCGTTCCCTTCATTCTCTGGTCAGTACGATTACAGTGATACCACATTTATATAGTTTATGGGTTTTGTATTTACAGTGTTCCCTATGAGATAAAACTGACCTGTTCTCTCCATTCTCCGGTCAGTACTATTACAGAGATACCACATTTATATAGTTTTATGGGTTTCGTTTTTACGGCGTTCTCTATGCGATAAAACTGACATGTTCCCTTCATTCTCCGGTCAGTACGATTACAGAGATACCACATTTATAGAGTTTTTCTAGTGTTTAAAGGGAATCTGTCCACTCCAAAACACCTTCCAAACTAGTGCAAGCAGTAAACACAAGTGATGCTGAGTCCGGATATGTATGATAGTTTCGTACTCACTTGCATTCGGACACTGAGCTCCCACAAACCAGCAGTAAAATGCAGTGAGAAGACTCCTCTGAGTCCCCTTCATTAGGTTAACGAGGTCAGGAGTCTTCTCACTGCATTTCACTGCTGGTCTCAGCTCAGTGTCCGAATGCAAGTGAGTACGAAGATAAAAACGACGTATCCGGACTCTGCGTCACTTGCGCTATTTACTGATTGCACTAGTTTGGGGGGTGTTTCGTAGTTGACCCATTTCCCTTTAATACATCTCCATAGTCTGACTCCTAGAACGTCATTGCAGTTATACCTGCGGAGCTGTGTGAGGGATGATTTTCTGCAGGGCAACCTTTACTTATTATTGCTACTTTATGATCCCTTTTTGTTCAATTTTGGGGGAGTTAAGTGACCAAAAAACAGAATCAGCCTTTTAAATTTGTTTCCATTTTGCCTTTTGCCATATGGGATGAATATTGTTATTAGTCCGGGTGTTTTTACATCCGGTGATACCCGATACATTATTTGTTTTATTGTTTATCTATTTTTGGAATTGGGTGAAAGGGGGTTATTTGAATTTTTATATTTTTTAAACTGTTTCTTTTATACTTTTTAAAAGTTCCCATAGGAAACTGGAACAAATAATTATTAGATTTAGTCTCTCAGACCACAGATCTCTGTGGCGCTGGAGTCCAGCCACAGACAGGATCTCCAAAGGAACCTATCTGCGGCAGCCTCACAGCATTCAGGAGGACCAAGGCTGCCGCACACACTATCCGGCTCCCCCGATCCCTACTAGGGGCAGCTGTTGCATGCACGGAAGTGAGAGTGTAGTGCCCTGCAGCCCTGCACTGTGAAGTCTGGACATTTGCCCCTGTTTCACCTATGCAAAGTTAAAACTTCTTAATTTATTTATCATGAAAGGGTTAACTTATACTGTTTGTGCTTGAATCGGCTCCGTGAGGAACTACCTAACAGTACCTACCTGAAGCAGTAGAGCTATGCCGGAACTGCTGTATGAGGGTAGCCTGAAGGGGTAAAAAACCACACGGATGCAGGAAAGGTATTGGACAAGACCCAACTGGTGAAATAACCAGGGGTAGGACTTTGACCCGAAGGTCAATTTGTTCACAAAATAATAAGATCCCTGCCATTTCATACCGTGCTACTGCCGTAACTGTGGTTGGATGGGCAGTAACTTGAATGCATCAGTGATATCTGCCTTTGACAACCAAGTACCCTTCCCCAATTTAATTATGACCTGGATCGCCTCGTCTATGGATGCGTATCTCATGGAGAATTCCTCTGAAGGAATTAACGAGTTCAAACTTGGTGTTTGCAATGAATGTGGGGCCGACAAGTCATTAATTAGGCGTTATTTATGATTGAACTTCCCAGTCACGATGCCTACTGGATTGACCCTCCAGCATGCAAAGGGAGGTTGGCTGAAGGGACCTATCAAATAACCCCTGTCTAATTTGGTTCTGTTGTGTTACGGCTTCTGGGTCTCTCGCTGCTGACTGCAAATTCCCGCACTCAAAAGTGGCCTGTGGGAGGGCGAACAGACCGGTGTGGAAGCCGTAGATCAAACCGTTGATGACCAACTGCACCCATTCTGGGTGTGGATGGGCAGACAAGAACTGAGCGAGCAGCTCCACGTTAGCCACGCTTAGACACGCCGGGCCTTGATTTTTCTGAGGGCATGCTACGCGTGGATGGGCTCTGAAACATATAGCACATAGGTGTAGTGACCTACACTGATTATAATGACAAACTGCGTGATTATAATTATTGCATATCTGGCTTTTCCCAAGGTATTTGATGGGACGCCCTGATTTATCGACCCCGAATGATGACTTGTTACTGGACGGACCTGGGGCTGAACTGATTCCGCTGCGTAGCCCGTAGTAGAACACCAACCCGCCATGTGGGAATAAGAATTGCAGACGGT
Source organism: Bufo gargarizans (assembly GCF_014858855.1). Taxonomy (NCBI): domain Eukaryota; kingdom Metazoa; phylum Chordata; class Amphibia; order Anura; family Bufonidae; genus Bufo; species Bufo gargarizans. The sequence continues at coordinate 1,383,348 of NC_058087.1, forward strand.
GCATGTCGGAGCTTTCAGCCCTGCAAAATGGCGACAAAACAACTCGGTGTCTGTGTTAGACCAATCCAGGATGTGTTGGCACTGTGTGAAGGCGGCCGCCGCTTTAGAATGAGCGATGGTAATCAAAAAACGCTGTGCCGCCATACTTATACCCCAATTCCACTACTTAATACATATATAAGTCTAGCTCAGCCCTCCTATGCGGGTTAGCTGTGCAAATGATGTCCCGGGATAGGCTGAATGCATGAACTCGGTGATATTAAGCTTCCTGTTTAACCTGGCATCCTTAGACTTCAGGACGACAGAAACCCCCCCGCATGCCGCATGCTATGGTCTTATTGTCCAGGGCCTCATGTGTGGCAATGAGCAGGGATGCCAGGTTGACGTCCCTACCCTCTAATATATCCTACCTGATATTTGCCGGAATGAAGTGGGATGGGGCGATCGTGGGAATCTGAGAAGACCCACCAGAAACGCTGGACTGCCCTACCACAGCTACCGCTGGTGTTGGTGCTGCCAAAATTGCCGCAGCAGAACTGGCCTCGACCGACCCCATCCTGGCCTGTAAGTCCGTCATGGACGATGCCATGGTGTTGATGACGGCGTGTAGCTGTGTGAGCGATGTTTGAATGGTTCCCATGGACACCTCATCTTGGCTCACGGACGGTGCATCTGTCATCAGGAGACGATATAACTCTGCTTTCCTAGCCTAGGCGGGAAAGGAGATGCCCCTCCTCCGCAGCTCGGCGGATAACTTCGGAATAGTCCAGGAACGTAAGGATGGCGCCGCGCTTCGCTCAGACTTGGTATCCCCACTGTCCCAAGATGCGGAAGAGCCTCCTGGAACGAATTCTTCCTGCCGGCCAGTAAATGAGAGCCATTAGTATCACCCTACTCCGAACTATGACTGCAAACATCGCGCCCATGTGCCCAACCGCCGTGATCACCAGTGGATGCCAACCAACCTGCGCTTTGCTGAGGCGGAGTTACTGTGCAACCGCCACCTGCTACGTGCGTAATTGTGCCACCTGTGGGTCTGCAGTGACCAATCCTGTAGGCGGGACGGAAATCGTAGTCTGTTGGGCTGGTGAATGTTGCCTGCCATATGACTTGGCCTCACTCTGTGACCCGATGGTGGTGGTCGTATACCATGTCTGTGACTGACTTGCCGGAAGCCGTGACGGGACTTTGTGTCGAGCCTGTAGTCGTGACAGACATGACCTGGCAGCACCTGTGGCGTAGCCCTCAATATGTAATGTCATGCGCTGTACATGCCTGTGGTCGTGACAGGACATTATGCCGAGTCTGTGGACGTGACAGAAGTGTTACCAAGATTTGTTTTCACATTTTTTTTATTTTAAGTCTGTGGTCGTGACAGACGCTTTAACAAAATAACAAAATGCCTGTAGTCGTGACAGGACTTATATGTGTCTGAGGTCGTGACAGACATTTTATTTATTTTTTTCATTTCCCCCCCGCCTATAGGCCTGGGGATAGCATGAATAGTTTGAGGTCACCCCTTCACCGCTGCCCAGAACGTGACAGGTAAATGACCGTTTGTATGCCGTAGTCCGGACACTGATACCTACCTTATCTGACCGTCTATTTGCCTGTAGTGTCACGGAGGTGACACGTAATTGCAGTAGCGGCAAATAGCTCAAACACGCACGCTGCCCGACCTGTGGAGCCGAATTAACCCGGAAGTCCTGGACGCCTCCTGACCCCTGAACTGCCGTCGCCGTGCAGCAGGTAAAAGGCCGCTGCCTTTCAAGCGTACCTGGCCCCGCCTCCCCTCGCACAAATACAGCAAGGTAACCCTTGCTTAACACTTATTACTGTGTTACTACATTTTATATGTGGTGATATATACCGTATCCTGTTCATTATCACTGTATTTACAAAGGGTTAATAACTACTGAGAGACTGTTAGGACTTTGAGAAGCTGGTAATTTTCCACAGCTGCCATAGGGTTTAAAGAAGACCATGTTTTGTAGGGAAAAAGTCAGACGCTGTTTACCACCAAAACCAGACAGACTGACCTTGTGAATGTCCGGTTTTAGCTCTGTTGTTATGTCTGGAAACTTGTTTTTGTCTGGAAAACCTGCCATGTCATTGCCATTGAGTATCACTGAAGCTGTAATGTACATTCGCAAGAAAAAGTATGTGAACCCTTTGGAATGATATGGATTTCTGCACAAATTGGTCATAAAATGTGATCTGATCTTCATCTCAGTCACAACAATAGACAATCACAGTCTGCTTAACTAATAACACACAAAGAGTTAAATGTTACCATGTTTTTATTGCACACACCATGTAACCATTCACAGTGCAGGTGGAAAAAGTATGTGAACCCTTGGATTTAATAACTGGTTGAACCTCCTTTGGCAGCAATAACTTCCCCCAAACGTTCCCTGTAGTTGCAGATCAGACGTGCACAACGGTCAGGAGTAATTCTTGGCCATTCCTCTTTACAGAACGGTCTCAGTTCAGCAATATTCTTGGGATGTCCGGTGGGAATCGCTTTCTTGAGGTCCGGCCACAGCATCTCCATCGGGTGGAGGTCAGGACTCTGACTGGGCCGCTCCAGAAGGCGAATTTTCTTCTGTTTAAGCCGTTCTGTTGTTGATTTACTTCTATGCTTTGGGTCGTTGTCCTGTTGCAGCACCATCTTCTGTTGAGCTGGTGGACAGATGGCCTTAAGTTCTCCTGCAAAATGTCTTGATAAACTTGGGAATTCATTTTTCCTTTGATGATAGCAATCCGTCCAGGCCCCGACGCAGCAAAGCAGCCCCAAACCATGATGCCCCCACCACCATACTTCACAGTTGGGATGAGGTTTTGAGGTTGGTGTGCTGTGCCTCTTTTTCTCCACACATAGTGTTGTGTGTTTCTTCCAAACAACTCAACTTTGGTGTCCTCCGTCCACAGAATATTTTGCCAGTGCTGCTGTGGAACATCCAGGTGCTCTTGTGCAAACTGTAAACGTGCAGCAATGTTTTTTGGGACAGCAGTGGCTTCCTCTGTGGTGTCCTCCCATGAAATCCATTCTTGTTTAGTGTTTTACGTATCGTAGATTCGCTATCAGGGATGTCAGCATATGCCAGAGACTTCTGTAAGTCTTTAGCTGACACTCTAGGATTCTTCTTCCCCTCATTGAGCAGTCTGCGCTGTGCTCTTGCAGTCATCTTTACAGGACGGAAAAAAGAAGTTCTGCATCGGCGCAAATTCACCAGTAAGATCGGTCTTGGTAAGTAAATTCTTTTAGTTTTAATAAGAAACAACGCGTTTCGGGGATGAAAGACTCCCCTTCATGAGGTTTCACATACACATAACACATATTACATTATTTATAGATACATTCCTACAAAAAAAAAACGCCAAAAGGATGCACCTGGGTGACGCCCCTTGTGGGAGGAGCCATCACCAGGTGTCATCTACACTTTAAATTTTTCTTCATATAAATAACATTAAATAAAAGTTGCTATAAACCATTCATAAAGTCTACATGAAATCGCATTAATACTGTATTAAAATTCCTTACAGATCGTTTTTTTATTTTCTTATTTTAGATCTATCACATATCGCTCCCGGTCATGTGATCGCTAGTATGGGCGTCACATGACTCGGGAGTCCGGAAGTGTATGTTCGGTGACGCCGCTCTCATCTAACTTGAAGGAGAGAGGGCGGAAGTAGCGATACTAAGATCGCTTTAACTGCGCATGTCGGCCGGCGGCTTGAATGTCTCAGGCGGAGACAGCAACGCTGAGATCACTCGTGTTAGCCAGCAGCTCGCTTGTCACATGATCGCACCTATGCGGTCATGTGACTTATCTAACTTATCATTCAGACCTAGATCCCACTGGGGGTCCATTCGTGAGACTGAGTGGGACTTATTTAAAAGTATATAGACAGGGGGGAATAGGAATAAATTAGGTCGGCGTGAATGTTCAAACTGGCTCAAATAGATTTTTTGGGGGGGTTAAAGAAAAAGAGAAAAAAAAAAGAAGAAAAAAGGGGGAATAGTGGATTTCTGTAAGTCCGCAGTAGGGAAGAATTATACTAAATAGCTATATGTAAGCACACACATACAGCAGATACATATGTGTATATACATGTGTGTGTATGTCAACATATACACCTTACAGGAAAATGGAGGAGATGCTAAAGGAAATGAAAAAAAGAAAAAAATATATATAAAAAAAAAAAAATTGGAAAAAATAGTAATGAGGGAAATGAAGAATAGATAATAAATAGAATGAGAAAAAAAAAATATATATATAGTTCTCCTTTCCCTCTTTTTCCCTTTTTCTTCCCCCTCCTTCTCCTCCCTCCTCTCTCTTCTCCCTTTCCTCTCCACACTTTTCTGCTTTTCTGTATATTTAATGGATGATAAATGAAATATATATAATATAAAAATGTATAAAATATATCTCTATATAAAAAAATATCTATGTAAAAAATATATCCACATAAAAACACAGGAATGTGTAAATATATAAACACATAAAAGGTGTAAAATTGTACATAAAAAAATAAAAAAAATAAAAAAAATCCCCATTATAAATTAATTTCAAAAGCCTCATTCAGCCCATACGGGTTCAAGCTATTAATTTTCAAAATCCAATACATCTCTCGCCGTCTAATGTCCTGGAGGTCTGTTTGGAGGTGTAATGGAATGTGTTCAATCGGTGTTATAGTGAACCCCATGGTGTTGCCATCGTGGCGTTCTGCCGCATGTCTAGACACACTGGCCCAGATTCAGGTAGATTTGCCCATTACTTACACCTGAGCCGCTCAGCTGAATTTCTCTGCGCTGGAGCAATTTTGCCAAATTGCCACCTGATTCAGGAATCGTTTGTTCATTTAATTTGCTCCTGTTTAAGGCAAAGCTGAGGGCGCAAGGCCGTGCAAGTCAAAGTGGGTGTGCCCCTATGTAAATGAGGAATTTTCGGCTCAGCAGAGGTTTGCTAGCATAATTTCAGGGCAAATCCTGCTCAGCTGCTTGCACTGAGCAAATAAATAGGAGCAGACTTGCGCAGGTTCTTTGCTGAATTTCATCCTGCTTTTTCCTACCCCCCCCTGAGCAAGGAAATTCAGCCCTTTTGCAAGACATGGCACCTCCCAAAGGGACCAAAATAAGGAAGGCCAACTTTGTGGCTGCAGAGATGGACATCCTGATTGCTGCACTCCAGCAGCATAAGGAAGTCCTATATGGTGCCCAGCGGGCAAACACCACCATTGCCCAAAGGAGGGCTATATATGAAGCCATTGCCCTGGACATCAATGCCCTGGGTAATGAAGTGCGTACCTGGGATGACATCCAGAAGAAATTAAATGATATGAGACATTTGGCCATCTTTTGCTAACTTGCCCCTGCTTTTAACAGGAGCAAGTTTGCCCAGGGAAAAAAGCTTGCACGCTTCCAGCGCAAGATGCGCATCACACGCGCATGTTTCTGAATCATCGGCAGTACCTAATTTGCATATTCGCTGAGGGAATTCCATGAAGGCGCAACTTACACCCCGTGCAAAATTGCACGAAAATTGCGCAGGAACAGCTAGGCTGCGTGCGCGGGAAAATGGCCGCTTTTCAGGCTTAACTGGTTTACAGAATCAGCCGCAAATTTGCATAGGAGCAAATCAGTACTTGCGCGGCGCAAATCACACTTGTTCCCGCGCAAGTGCTTCTTGAATCTGGGCCACTGTGTTTCATATATTTTTTGCGAATTTTCGAATGGTGTGTATTAAAACGTTTACGTACAGTTTGTATTGTCCGGCCCACACACTGTAGGTGACAGGGGCCCTCCAATAAATAACATGATTCGAGTTACAGGTCAGGTGAGATTGGGTTTCGAACGATTCCCCGGTGCTCTTACTATTAAAGGATGAACGCTGGGAGATGTTGGTGCCACAGAGGCATCTCGAATGGCCACATTTGAAACTTCCTTTTGGAGCCTCAGTCTCTTTCTCATCATTAGGGGGATGTATTATAGGTCTCATTTTGCTCGGGGCTAGTATATTTTTCAGAGTTTTAGCTCTTCTATATGTGAATTTCGGATTCTCTGGAATAATTGGACTCAGTATCGGGTCTCTTTTGAGGATATGCCAGTGTTTCCCCAGCGTTGCCTTAATGGCGTTATGGTTTTGGTTGTACGTTGTTAAGAAATTGTATTGCAATGCAATATTCTGACATCTCGCTTCAATCAAAAGGGGTATCCGAGTGACATAATTTCGGGAGCCAGAGAAAAAGCGAACAAACTAATCCAACTAGAAAGCTTAGCTCCCCCCAAAAAGGTGACAACAAAGATGATATCAACTCATACTGTTACAATTTCTTAACAACGTACAACCAAAACCATAACGCCATTAAGGCAACGCTGGGGAAACACTGGCATATCCTCAAAAGAGACCCGATACTGAGTCCAATTATTCCAGAGAATCCGAAATTCACATATAGAAGAGCTAAAACTCTGAAAAATATACTAGCCCCGAGCAAAATGAGACCTATAATACATCCCCCTAATGATGAGAAAGAGACTGAGGCTCCAAAAGGAAGTTTCAAATGTGGCCATTCGAGATGCCTCTGTGGCACCAACATCTCCCAGCGTTCATCCTTTAATAGTAAGAGCGCGGGGGAATCGTTCGAAACCCAATCTCACCTGACCTGTAACTCGAATCATGTTATTTATTGGAGGGCCCCTGTCACCTACAGTATGTGGGCCGGACAATACAAACTGTACGTAAACGTTTTAATACACACCATTCGAAAATTCGCAAAAAATATATGAAACACAGTGTGTCTAGACATGCGGCAGAACGCCACGATGGCAACACCATGGGGTTCACTATAACACCGATGGAACACATTCCATTACACCTCCAAACAGACCTCCAGGACATTAGACGGCGAGAGATGTATTGGATTTTTTAAATTAATAGCTTGAACCCGTATGGGCTGAATGAGGCTTTTGAAATTAATTTATAATGGGGATTTTATTTATTTTATTATATATTTTTATATTTTATTATGTACAATTTTACACCTTTTATGTGTTTATATATTTACACATTCCTGTGTTTTTATGTGGATATATTTTTTACATAGATATTTTTTTATATAGAGATATATTTTATGCATTTTTATATTATATATATTTCATTTATCATCCATTAAATATACAGAAAAGCAGAAAAGTGTGGAGAGGAAAGGGAGAAGAGAGAGGAGGGAGGAGAAGGAGGGGGAAGAAAAAGGGAAAAAGAGGGAAAGGAGAACTATATATATATTTTTTTTTTCTCATTCTATTTATTATCTATTCTTCATTTCCCTCATTACTATTTTTTCCAATTATTATTATTTTTTTTATATATATATATATTTTTTTATTTATATTTGTTTTTCTTTTCTTTTTTTTTCTTTTTTTCTTTTCCTTTAGCATCTCCTCCATTTTCCTGTAAGGTGTATATGTTGACATACACACACATGTATATACACATATGTATCTGCTGTATGTGTGTGCTTACATATAGCTATTTAGTATAATTCTTCCCTACTGCGGACTTACAGAAATCCACTATTCCCCCTTTTTTCTTCTTTTTTTTTTCTCTTTTTCTTTAACCCCCCAAAAAAATCTATTTGAGCCAGTTTGAACATTCACGCCGACCTAATTTATTCCTATTCCCCCCTGTCTATATACTTTTAAATAAGTCCCACTCAGTCTCACGAATGGACCCCCAGTGGGATCTAGGTCTGAATGATAAGTTAGATAAGTCACATGACCGCATAGGTGCGATCATGTGACAAGCGAGCTGCTGGCTAACACGAGTGATCTCAGCGTTGCTGTCTCCGCCTGAGGCATTCAAGCCGCCGGCCGACATGCGCAGTTAAAGCGATCTTAGTATCGCTACTTCCGCCCTCTCTCCTTCAAGTTAGATGAGAGCGGCGTCACCGAACATACACTTCCGGACTCCCGAGTCATGTGACGCCCATACTAGCGATCACATGACCGGGAGCGATATGTGATAGATCTAAAATAAGAAAATAAAAAAAACGATCTGTAAGGAATTTTAATACAGTATTAATGCGATTTCATGTAGACTTTATGAATGGTTTATAGCAACTTTTATTTAATGTTATTTATATGAAGAAAAATTGAAAGTGTAGATGACACCTGGTGATGGCTCCTCCCACAAGGGGCGTCACCCAGGAGCATCCTTTTGGCGTTTTTTTTTGTAGGAATGTATCTATAAATAATGTAATATGTGTTATGTGTATGTGAAACCTCATGAAGGGGAGTCTTTCATCCCCGAAACGGGTTGTTTCTTATTAAAACTAAAAGAATCTACTTACCAAGACCGATCTTACTGGTGAATTTGCGCCGATGCAGAACTTCTTTTTTCCTTTACCTACAAATTCCTTTGGGGGACTGGACATCCCAGCCAAGAGATCTTAAAATCTGCGGCTGCAATCCTCGTTTAAAAGGTCTTGTTCCTTTTAAGTCTACAGTAGCGTTGTGCCTGCCGGAGCACAGCCCTAAAAGGTGAGTTTGGATATTTCTCACTCTGACATCCCTATCCGGTGTTTGAACATACTACCCTATTGTGCGCTCTTTTTTTCTCTTTTTTCCTCGCTCCCGAGGGAAATTTAGATCTGTCCGTGTTCTTTGCATCTTTACAGGACGGCCACTCCTAGGGAGAGTAGCAGCAGCGCTGAACGTCCTCCATTTATAGACAATGTGTCTTACCGTGGACTGATGAACAGCAAGGCTTTTGGAGATACTTTTGTATCCCTTTCCAGCTTTATGCAAGTCAACAATTCTTAATCGTAGGTCTTCTGAGAGCTCTTTGTGCGAGGCATCAGTCACATCAGGCAATGCTTCTTGTGAAAAGCAAACCCAGAACTGGTGTGTGTTTTATAGGGCAGGGCAGCTGTAACCTACACCTCCAATCTCATCTCATTGATTGGACTCCAGTTGGCCGACACCTCACTCCAATTAGCTCTTGGAGATGTCATTAGTCCAGGGGTTCACATACTTTTTCCACCTACACTGTGAATGTTTACATGGTGTGTTCAATAAAAACATGGTAACATGTAACTCTTTGTGTGTTTTTAGGTTAAGCAGACTGTGATTGTCTATTGTTGTGACTTAGATGAAGATCAGATCACATTTTATGACTAATTTGTGCAGAAATCCATATCATTCCAAAGGGTTCACATACTTTTTCTTGCAACTCTAAGTCTATGAGAGATGGAAAGTGTAACATTGTATCTGTTTGTACTGAGCATCTCCACTCCACCCTTCCCACTAGAAGGTTCCAGTCTAGCTACAAATGTCAGAGCCCCTAGTGTTCTTCAGTTAGGAACCAGTGCTTGGAAGAGGAGACTCTGCCAGTCTGCATGAGTGGCCAGAGGAAGACGCTGAGATGGGGACGCTCAGCCACAGACCATGGGTTGCCAGCCCTGTGATCAAGGCGCCACCCGGACTACTGAGCTACAGACCATGGGCCCTTTGACAAGGGTACCAGCCTTCTGAGAGAGAAAGGGATAGCTAGATAGCTAGGCTTTTCATCAGCAACCCTTCTTCTGGCATCAAACTCTATGCCTTCTCTCAGGGAGGAGACTGGAGAAACCAGCTGTCACGGCCACGGTTATGGTCGTGACTTCTCAACCGCATGCAGTTGCCTGCGGTTTGGTTTTGGTGTTCAATCACAGGTGAGGGCCGCTGGTGTGTGGCCTCACTTGTGGTTGCCGCGGGCAACTAGTGGTATGGTGTTGGTTTCAGCAGAGCAGCCTAAGCGGTGCTGGGCAGCTTGCTGCATGGCATGCGGTTGCACCTAACAACCTTCATGTTGGGTGTTGTGTTTGTTTGTCTGGTGTGCACTGCGTTTTGTGTTGTGTGTGCACTAGGACTCTTCCCTTCACTGTGGCTGCCCGTGGCAACGTTTGGTTGGATGTGTACATGTGGTGGCAGTGTCCCGGCCTTCGGGCTGACTCCCAGGACATGGTTGCCACCCATGTCGTTGCCTGCGGCAACAGCCACAGTGTGATCTTGGTTTGGACACTTCCCCTTTAAGTGGTGTTTTCCCTTCCCTGGTGTTGGAAGGGTTAACTCCCTTTCTGTGTGTGTGAGACACTGGGTGTGTCTGTGTGGGTGTGACCACTTAGGCCTATAAAGCCTCTGTGTCTGGCATGTCTCAGTGGGTTGCTTCAGCCATGCTTAGCTGGAGCAGCCTCCTGTGCATTCCATCTGCCAGTGGGGGCCACCCTTGTGGTCAAAAACAAACAAACTAATTGTGATTCTTAAGTTTATGTGATGTCCACTTGATGTTTTCCTTGTTATGTTATGCACCTATGGATCTGGGTTCCTGTGTGTTTGTGTGTGTGCTCTGTCCACTGGTGTTTGGGTGTGGACACTTGCTGTATTGCACGGGATCCAGTCTGTGTGTCTGTGGCAGGTAGGTGTGGAAGTGCTTTTCATCCTCCTGCCATATCCATAGGCCGTTTATGTCCTCTTCCCTTTGCTGCTTGGCTAGTGAGACTCCTGTTCCTCCGTGCCTAGGAAGAACAGGTCGTCTTACCCTGCTCCTTGTTCCAGGGCTATCCTGAGGGCTAGCAGGGACCCCAAGGCATCAACTGTATGAGTCCTCCCACCTTCAGGGTTGACTCATATGATTAGGAGTCAGGGTCAGTTTAGGGACGCGATAGGAGGTGACCTGCTCCCTAATACTGTCGTCCTGGCCAAGAAGCGCATAACATCTTCTGGCATCGCATGGCTGAGTGTTTTCCCCATCCTCAGCCGTGACACCAGCCCTATGCCTCGTCTCAGGGACAAGACTGGAGAAGCCAGCCCTGTGCCTCGTCTCAGGGACGAGACTGGAGAAGCCAGCCCTGTGCCTTGCCTGTGTTGTTTTGCACCTGAACTCCTCCAGTAAAGAAGCCCCCTGGATACTGCAGACCCTGACTCTATGGATGTATTTCCCATTGGGGTGCACCACACCTTACCATCTTTTTTCCGGAGAGCGGCAACATGTGGTGACACATTGACGATGTCCAGGGGACCCAGCGTAGCTGTGGCTATGGTAGCCACTGTGCTTGCAAACAGGCACCATCTTTAAAGACCCGCCCAGCTCCATATATGTAACATCCTGGAGCCGCTGCAGGGTTCACATGCAACATCCTGGAGCCACTGCAGGGTTCACATGCAACATCCTGGAGCCGCTGCAGGGTTCACATGCAACATCCTGGAGCCGCTGCAGGGTTCACATGCAACATCCTGGAGCCGCTGCAGGGTTCACATGCAACATCCTGGAGCCGCTGCAGGGTTCACATGCAACATCCTGGAGCCGCTGCAGGGTTCACATGCAACATCCTGGAGCCGCTGCAGGGTTCACATGCAACATCCTGGAGCCGCTGCAGGGTTTCTATGAAAAATGATCGAAACCCAACTGTCGGCTGATCAGACGTTTCCTCTCCTGATCTGGGCAGTGGGTGTCACTTCTCCTCTCCTGATCTTGGCAGTGGGTGTCACTTCTCCTCTCCTGATCTTGGCAGTGGGTGTCACTTCTCCTCTCCTGATCTTGGCAGCGGGTGTCATGTCTCCTCCCCTGATCCAGCACTGATGCGGGCAGTGGTTGTCATGTCTCCTCTCCTGATCCTGCACTGATCTGGGCAGCAGGTGTATCATCTCCTCTCCTGATCCTGCACTGATCTGGGCAGCGGGTGTCACGTCTCCTCTTCTGATCTGGGCAGCGGGTGTCACGTCTCCTCTTCTGATCTGGGCAGCGGGTGTTACGTCTCCTCTTCTGATCTGGGCAGCGGGTGTCACGTCTCCTCTTCTGATCTGGGCAGCGGGTGTCATGTCTCCTCTCCTGATCCTGCACTGATCTGGGCAGTCGGTGTCACGTCTACTCTCCTGATCCGGCACTGATCTGAGCAGTCGGTGTCACGTCTCCTCTTCTGATCTGGGCAGCGGGTGTCACGTCTCCTCTTCTGATCTGGGCAGCGGGTGTCACGTCTCCTCTTCTGATCTGGGCAGCGGGTGTCACGTCTCCTCTTCTGATCTGGGCAGCGGGTGTCACATCTCCTCTTCTGATCTGGGCAGCGGGTGTCACATCTCCTCTTCTGATCTGGGCAGCGGGTGTCACGTCTCCTCTTCTGATTTGGGCAGCGGGTGTCACGTCTCCTCTTATGATCTGGGCAGCAGGTGTCACGTCTCCTCTTCTGATCTGGCACTGATCTGGGCAGTCGGTGTCACGTCTCCTCTCCTGATCTGGCACTGATCTGGGCAGTCGGTGTCACGTCTCCTCTCCTGATCTGGCACTGATCTGGGCAGTCGGTGTCACGTCTCCTCTTCTGATCTGGCACTGATCTGGGCAGTCGGTGTCACGTCTCCTCTCCTGATCTGGCACTGATCTGGGCAGTCGGTGTCACGTCTCCTCTCCTGATCTGGCACTGATCTGGGCAGTCGGTGTCACGTCTCCTCTTCTGATCCGGCACTTATCTGGGCAGTTGGTGTCACGTCTCCTCTTCTGATCCGGCACTTATCTGGGCAGTCGGTGTCACGTCTCCTCTTCTGATCTGGGCAGCTGGTGTCACGTCTCCTTTTCTGATCTGGGCAGCGGGTGTCACGTCTCCTCTCCTGATCCGGCACTGATCTGGGCACAGAGTGTCACGTCTCCTCTTCTGATCTGGCACTGATCTAGGCAGTCGGTGTCACGTCTCCTCTTCTGATCCGGCACTGATCTGGGCAGCGGGTGTCACGTCTCCTCTTCTGATCTGGGCAGCGGGTGTCACGTCTCCTCTTCTGATCCGGCACTGATCTGGGCAGTCGGTGTCACGTCTCCTCTCCTGATCCGGCACTGATCTGGGCAGCGGGTGTCACGTCTCCTCTTCTGATCTGGGCAGCGGGTGTCACGTCTCCTCTTCTGATCTGGCACTGATCTGGGCAGCGGGTGTCACGTCTCCTCTTCCGATCTGGCACTGATTTATGCAGTCTGTGTCACGTCTCCTCTTCTGATCCGGCACTGATCTGGGCAGCGGGTGTCACGTCTCCTCTTCTGATCTGGGCAGCGGGTGTCACGTCTCCTCTCCTGATCCGGCACTGATCTGGGCAGCGGGTGTCACGTCTCCTCTTCTGATCTGGGCAGCGGGTGTCACGTCTCCTCTTCTGATCCGGCACTGATCTGGGCAGTCGGTGTCACGTCTCCTCTCCTGATCCGGCACTGATCTGGGCAGCGGGTGTCACGTCTCCTCTTCTGATCTGGGCAGCGGGTGTCACGTCTCCTCTTCTGATCCGGCACTGATCTGGGCAGCGGGTGTCACGTCTCCACTCCTGATCTGGGCAGCGGGTGTCACGTCTCCTCTTCTGATCTGGGCAGCGGGTGTCACGTCTCCTCTCCTGATCTGGGCAGCGGGTGTCACGTCTCCTCTCCTGATCTGGGCAGCGGGTGTCACGTCTCCACTCCTGATCTGGGCAGCGGGTGTCACGTCTCCTCTTCTGATCCGGCACTGATCTGGGCAGGGATCTTTCTCCGCTTCAGAAGTCTCTGTGCCTCCTTAGTGTTGAAGAGTTTACTCAGAGAACAGAAAGCAGCGGTCTCATTTCCTGAAGGGATTACAGGCTCAGGCTTTTCACACAAGCTGCTGCTGATGTTAAGGAGTGACCTCTCACCCCAGGGGATTGAGGAGATTAAGGAGTCTTTAAACTGCGCTCACACCACTAATCCGTCCACTTTCACTAGATGTCATCTTGACACTTCCTGATCCACCCTGTAAATCCTGCAAACATAATAAAGCAGACGTTAAACTTTGCTAAGGATTTTCCCTGCGCTCTGAGCTAACAATCGGCCGGAAAGTAATGTCCGCCGCTGTTTACCCCGGAGGATGCAGCTCGGGAGGATATTGCAGGCGGCCATCACACACTAATACAGTTTCTCTTTCTCCACATATTCATGGAGAGTCTGCAGCCTGAGCCGGCATTAGTGGGGCGAGGAGGCGCAGAGGCCGGGGGTCTCCCTGTGGAATCCGCTGCAGTCAGTGACCTTTAGGAGGATGGAGAAGTGTTCTAAAGAGGAATAGCAGTAGCATCATCACAAGTAGTAGTACCAATAATGGCAGTAGCATCATTACTAGTAGTATTAGTAGCAGTGTCATCACTAATACCAGTGTCATCACTAATAGCAGTGTCACCATTAGTAGCAGTGTCACCATTACTAGTAGTATTAGTAGCAGTGTCATCACTAATAGCAGTATCATCACTAATAGCAGTGTCATCACTAACAGCAGTGTCACCATTAGTAGCAGTGTCACCATTACTAGTAGTATTAGTAGCAGTGTCATCACTAATAGCAGTATCATCACTAATAGCAGTGTCATCACTAGCGGGGGAGGGGTCTATATTACATACAGACCGGGGAGTAGTCCATATTACATACAGAGCAGGGGGAGGGGTTTATGTTATATAAAGAGAGGGGGAAGGGTCTATATTACACACAGAGCGGGGGAGGGGTATATATTACATACAGAACGGGGGAGGCGTTTACGTTATATACAGAGTGGAGGAGTGGTCTATATCACATGCAGAGTGGGGGAGGAGTCTATATCACATGCAGAGTGGGGGAGGAGTCTATATTACATGCAGAGAGGGGGAGGAGTCTATATTACATGCAGAGAGGGGGAGGGGTCTATATCACATACAGAGCGGGGGAGGGGTCTATATCACATACAGAGCGGGGGAGGGGTCTATATCACATACAGAGCAGGGGGAGGGGTCTATATTACATACAGAACGGGGGAGGCGTTTACGTTATATACAGAGCGGAGGAGTGGTCTATATCACATGCAGAGTGGGGGAGGAGTCTATATCACATGCAGAGTGGGGGAGGAGTCTATATTACATGCAGAGAGGGGGAGGAGTCTATATTACATGCAGAGAGGGGGAGGGGTCTATATCACATACAGAGCGGGGGAGGGGTCTATATCACATACAGAGCGGGGGAGGGGTCTATATCACATACAGAGCAGGGGGAGGGGTCTATATTACATACAGAACGGGGGAGGCGTTTACGTTATATACAGAGCGGAGGAGTGGTCTATATCACATGCAGAGTGCAGGAGGAGTCTATATCACATGCAGAGTGGGGGAGGAGTCTATATTACATGCAGAGAGGGGGAGGAGTCTATATTACATGCAGAGAGGGGGAGGGGTCTATATTACATGCAGAGCGGGGGAGGGGTCTATATTACATACAGACCGGGGAGGGGGTCTATATTACATACAGAGTGGTGGAGGGGTCTATATCACATACAGAGCGGGGGAGGGGTCTATATCACATACAGAGCGGGGGAGGGGTCTATATCACATACAGAGTGGTGGAGGGGTCTATATTACATACAGAGCAGGGGGGGGTCTATATTACATACAGACCGGGGAGGGGTCTATATTACATACAGAGTGGTGCAGGGGTCTATATTACATACAGAGCGGGGGAGGGGTCTATATCACATACAGAGCGGGGGAGGGGTCTATATCACATACAGAGCGGGGGAGGGGTCTATATTACATACAGAGCGGTGGAGGGGTCTATATTACATACAGACCGGGGAGGAGTCTATATTGCATACAGAGCAGGGGAGGGGTCTATATTACATACAGACCGGGGAGGGGTCTATATTACATACAGAGCAGGGGAGGGGCCTATATTACATACAGAGCGGGGAAGGAGTCTATATTACATACAGACCGGGGAGGGGCCTATATTACATACAGACCAGGGAGGGGTCTATATTAGATACAGACCGGGGAGGGGTCTATATTACATACAGACCGGGGAGGGGGTCTATATTACACACAGAGCGGGGGAGGGGTCTATATTACATACAGACCGGGGAGGGGTCTATATTACATACAGACCGGGGAGGGGGCCTATATTACACACAGAGCGGGGGAGGGGTCTATATTACACACAGAGCGGGGGAGGGGTCTATATTACACACAGAGCGGGGGAGGGGTCTATATTACACACAAAGCGGGGGGGGGGGGTGATTATGACAGCTGATGTTGTATAGCGGTATGTCTGTATGGGGGGGGGGGGGGTTGTGTGTTCCTGTCAGATCGGCACAATACATGTTCACCGGACCTCCGGCAGCTCATCAGGACCGACCGCCCTTTGGCCCCTCTGTACGTACAGGATTGTGTACAGTAAGACCACCCCCTGCCCCCCAGTGAGAGCACCGCGGACCACCCCCTGCCCCCCAGTGAGAGCACCGCGGACCACCCCCTGCCCACAGTGAGAGCACCGCGGACCATCCCCTGCCCCCCAGTGAGAGCACCACGGACCACCCCCTGCCCCCAGTGAGAGCACCGCGGACCACCCCCTGCCCCCCAGTGAGAGCACCGCGGACCACCCCCTGCCCCCCAGTGAGAGCACCACGGACCACCCCCTGCCCCCCAGTGAGAGCACCGCGGACCACCCCCTGCCCCCAGTGAGAGCACCGCGGACCACCCCCTGCCCCCAGTGAGAGCACCGCGGACCACCCCCTGCCCACAGTGAGAGCACCGCGGACCACCCCCTGCCCCCCAGTGAGAGCACCGCGGACCACCCCCTGCCCACAGTGAGAGCACCGCGGACCACCCCCTGCCCACAGTGAGAGCACCGCGGACCACCGCCTGCCCACAGTGAGAGCACCGCGGACCACCCCCTGCCCACAGTGAGAGCACCGCGGACCACCCCCTGCCCCCCAGTGAGAGCACCGCGGACCACCCCCTGCCCACAGTGAGAGCACCGCGGACCACCCCCTGCCCACAGTGAGAGCACCGCGGACCACCGCCTGCCCACAGTGAGAGCACCGCGGACCACCGCCTGCCCACAGTCAGCGCACCGCGGACCACCGCCTGCCCACAGTGAGAGCACCGCGGACCACCGCCTGCCCACAGTCAGCGCACCGCGGACCACCGCCTGCCCACAGTGAGAGCACCGCGGACCACCGCCTGCCCACAGTCAGCGCACCGCGGACCACCGCCTGCCCACAGTGAGAGCACCGCGGACCACCGCTTGACATTGAGCTGCAGGTTTAGAATAATTGATCGGCTTCTCCGGAAAGCAGAAGGGAGAACTCAGCATTTTGCGGCCACCAGAGGGCAGCCTGTGTCTGAGTGGGGAGCCTCCCAGTGACCACCATGAAGAGGCGCCATCACTCAGGTGCCAGGCAGCGTGCCCCCGCGGCCGGCCGCCTCATATGTCACTCCTGACAGCAGTTAGCGCGCCGATTCATTTAATTAGTAATCAATTAGCTTGTTACTATTGGAGGTAATTACCTTTTTATAGAGAGCGGCGAGCAGCTGGCGGGTGATAAAACCCCCATTAATAAAGGCGCCGGCGCCCAGGATGATTGCCTATTCAGTGTGACAAAGGCTGAGGCCCCGGGGGAGGGGCGCGCATTCTGCTGCTGCAGCACCGGGGGCGGCTTCCAGGCTTCATCCGCACAATGCACCAGATTTATCATCACCACGAGAGTGCCTCATTCTCATTTTGTGCCTCGCTGGCGCTGGAAGAGTCGCCGTCCCTCCGAGCCGTGTACAAACACCGCGGTGTTCTGTCTAACGAAGAAAACTGTACATTTCTGGCCTCGGATTTAAAAAAAAGTATATAAAAAATAAAAAAGTGCAAAAGGTCTGGAAATCCAAATATATAAAAAACTGTTTGTCCGGATATACACAGTATACCGCCACCTACCGTACTGTATACCGTCACCTACCGCACCATATACCGCCACCTACCGCACCGTATACCGCCACCTACCGCACAGTATACCGTCACCTACCGTACTGTATACCGTCACCTACTGCACCGTATACCGCCAGCTACTGCACCGTATACCGTACTGTATACCGTCACCTACCATACTGTATACCGTCACCTACCGCACCGTATACCGCCACCTACCGCACAGTATACCGTCACCTACCGCACAGTATACCGTCACCTACCGCACCGTATACCGCCACCTACCGCACCGTATACCGCCACCTACCGTACTGTATACCGTCTCACTGCTCTTACCGTAAAGAGTCCATAGTCTCACTGCTCTTACCGTAAAGAGTCCATAGTCTCACTGCTCTTACAGTATAGAGTCCATAGTCTCACTGCTCTTACAGTATAGAGTCCATAGTCTCACTGCTCTTACAGTATAGAGTCCATAGTCTCACCGCTCTTACAGTACAGAGTCCATAGTCTCACTGCTCTTACAGTATAGAGTCCAATAGTCTCACTGCTCTTACAGTAAAGAGTCCATAGTCTCACTGCTCTTACAGTAGCAGAGCCATAGTCTCACCGCTCTTACAGTATAGAGTCCATAGTCCGTCACTGCTCTTACAGTAACAGAGTCCAAGTCTCACTGTCTCTTACAGTACAGAGTCCATAGTCCTCACTGCTCTTACAGTAGAGGTCCATAGTCTCACCGCTCTTACAGTAAAGAGTCCATAGTCTCACTGCTCTTACCGTAAAGAGTCCATAGTCTCACTGCTCTTACCAGTACAGAGTCATAGTCTCACCTGCTCTTACAGTATAGATCCATAGTCTCACTGCTCTTACAGTAAGAGTCCATAGTCTCACTGCTACTCACAGTAAAGAGTCCATAGTCTCACTGCTCTTACGTATAGAGTCCATAGTCTCAACTGCTCTTACCAGTATAGAGTCCATAGTCCTCACTGCTCTTACCGTAAAGAGTCCATAGTCTCACTGCTCTTACAGTATAGAGTCCATAGTCCTCACTGCTCTTACAGTATAGAGTCCATAGTCTCACTGCTCTTACAGTATAGAGTCCATAGTCTCACTGCTCTTACCGTAAAGAGTCCATAGTCTCACTGCTCTTACCGTAAAGAGTCCATAGTCTCACTGATCTTACAGTACAGAGTCCATAGTCTCACTGCTCTTACAGTAAGGAGTCCACAGTCTCACCGCTCTTACAGTATAGAGTCCACAGTCTCACTGCTCTTACAGTATAGAGTCCACAGTCTCACTGCTCTTACAGTATAGAGTCCATAGTCTCACTGCTCTTACAGTATAGAGTCCACAGTCTCACTGCTCTTACAGTAAAGAGTCCATAGTCTCACTGCTCTTACAGTATAGAGTCCATAGTCTCACTGCTCTTACAGTAAAGAGTCCATAGTCTCACTGCTCTTACAGTATAGAGTCCATAGTCTCACTGCTCTTACAGTAAAGAGTCCATAGTCTCACTGCTCTTACAGTAAAGAGTCAATAGTCTCACTGCTCTTACATTATAGAGTCCATAGTCTCACTGCTCTTACAGTACAGAGTCCATAGTCTCACTGCTCTTACAGTATAGAGTCCATAGTCTCACTGCTCTTACAGTATAGAGTCCATAGTCTCACTGCTCTTACAGTAAAGAGTCCATAGTCTCACTGCTCTCACAGTATAGAGTCCACAGTCTCACTGCTCTTACAGTATAGAGTCCATAGTCTCACTGCTCTTACAGTAAAGAGTCCATAGTCTCACTGCTCTTACAGTATAGAGCCCATAGTCTCACCGCTCTTACAGTATAGAGTCCATAGTCTCACTGCTCTTACAGTAAAGAGTCCATAGTCTCACCGCTCTTACAGTAAAGAGTCCATAGTCTCACTGCTCTTACAGTAAAGAGTCCATAGTCTCACTGCTCTTACCGTAAAGAGTCCATAGTCTCACTGCTCTTACAGTATAGAGTCCATAGTCTCACTGCTCTTACAGTATAGAGTCCATAGTCTCACTGCTCTTACAGTAAAGAGTCCATAGTCTCACTGCTCTTACAGTAAAGAGTCCATAGTCTCACTGCTCTTACAGTAAAGAGTCCATAGTCTCACTGCTCTTACCGTACAGAGTCCATAGTCTCACTGCTTTTACTGTAAAGAATCCTCTTCTATGTTTGTGTACAAACCTTCTTTCCTCCAGACGCAGAGGATGTCCCCTCGTCACAGTCCTGGGGATAAATAGATGATGGGAGTGATCTCTGTACTGACCCCTGATATATTTATACATAGTAATTAGATCTCCCCTCAGTCATCCTTTTTCTACAGTGAATAACCCTAATGTTGATAATCTTTCAGGGTACTGTAGTTGCCCGATTCCAGTTATTACTTTAGTTGCCCTCCTCTGGACCCTCTCCAGCTCTGCTATGTCTGCCTTGTTCACAGGAGCCCAGAACTGTACACAGTCCTCCATGTGTGGTCTGATTAGTGAGTTGTAAAGTGGTAGGACTATCTTCTCATCACCGCCATCTATGCCCTTTTTGATGCAACCCATTATCTTATTGGCCTTGGCAGCAGCTGCCTGACAGTTTTTTGCAGCTTAGTTTCCTGTTCACTAAAATTCCTAGATCCTTTTCTATGTAAGTGTTACTGAGTGTTTTACCATTTAGTATGTACGGGTGACTTGCATTATTCCTTCCCATGTGCATAACTTTACATTTGTCAGTGTTAAACCTCATCTGCCACTTATCTGCCCAAGCCTCCAATCTATCCAGATCCCTCTGTAGCAGTATACTGTCCTCTGTAGTGTATATATATATATATATATATATATATATATGGGGCGTAACTAGCATAGTGGCAGGCCATGCAACTGCTATGGGGCCCCAGTGCAAGAGGGGGTCCAGTTGGAATAATCTTATTTTACTAGAGTGAAAACTTGATCAGGACTCCACCCTCTAAAACTAACAACTTTTAGTAAATGAAGCAGTGGAAAAGATGGTCCAATGGTCATTGAAAGGGGTTTAGGTGGACGCCCTTCTGTGCTGTGGTGGGGGGCCTGGTTTGATCCTTGCTATGGGGCCCTTACTTCTCTATGTACACCACTTTGTGTGTGTGTGTGTGTATATATATACACATACATACAGTATACTGTTCTCTGTAGTATACAGTATATTGTCCTCTGTAGTATATATACAGTATACTGTCCTCTGTAGTATATATATATACAGTATACTGTCCTCTATAGTATATATACACACACAGTATACTGTTCTCTGTAGTGTATATATACAGTATATTGTCCTCTGTAGTATATATATATATATACAGTACAGACCAAAAGTTTGGACGCACCTTCTCATTCAAAGAGTTTTCTTTATTTTCATGACTATGACAATTGTAGCTTCACACTGAAGGCATCAAAACTATGAATTATCACATGTGGAATTATATACATAACAAAAAAGTGTGAAACAACTGAAAATATGTCATATTCTAGGTTCTTCACAGTAGCCACCTTTTGCTTTGATCACTGCTTTGCACACTCTTGGCATTCTCTTGATGAGCTCCAAGAGGTAGTCACCTGGAATGGTCTTCCAACAGTCTTGAAGGAGTTCCCAGAGATGCTTAGCACTTGTTGGCCCTTTTGCCTTCACTCTGCGGTCCAGCTCACCCCAAACCATCTCGATTGGGTTCAGGTCCGGTGACTGTGGAGGCCAGGTCATCTGGCGCAGCACCCCATCACTCTCCTTCATGGTCAAATAGCCCTTACACCGCCTGGAGGTGTGCTTGGGGTCATTGTCCTGTTGAAAAATAAATTATGGACCAACTAAACGCAAACCGGATGGAATAGCATGCCGCTGCAAGATGCTGTGGTAGCCATGCTGGTTCAGTATGCCTTCAATTCTGAATAAATCCCCAACAGTGTCACCAGCAAAGCCCCCCCACACCATCACACCTCCTCCTCCATGCTTCACGGTGGGAACCAGCCATGTAGAGTCCATCCGGTCACCTTTTCTGCGTCGCACAAAGACACGGTGGTTGGAACCAAAGATCTCAAATTTGGACTCATCAGACCAAAGCACAGATTTCCACTGGTCTAATGTCCATTCCTTGTGTTCTTTAGCCCAAACAAGTCTCTTCTGCTTGTTGCCTGTCCTTAGCAGTGGTTTCCTAGCAGATCTTCTACCATGAAGGCCTGATTCACACAGTCTCCTCTTAACAGTTGTTCTAGAGATGTGTCTGCTGCTAGAACTCTGTGTGGCATTGACCTGGTCTCTAATCTGAGCTGCTGTTAACCTGCGATTTCTGAGGCTGGTGACTCGGATGAACTTCTCCTCCGCAGCAGAGGTGACTCTTGGTCTTCCTTTCCTGGGGCGGTCCGCATGTGAGCCAGTTTCTTTGTAGCGCTTGATGGCTTTTGTGACTGCACTTGGGGACACTTTCAAAGTTTTCCCAATTTTTCGGACTGACTGACCTTCATTTCTTAAAGTAATGATGGCCACTCGTTTTTCTTTACTTAGCTGCTTTTTTCTTGCCATAATACAAATTCTAACAGTCTATTCAGTAGGACGATCAGCTGTGTGTCCACCTGACTTCTCCACAACGCAACTGATGGTCCCAACCCCATTTATAATGCAAGAAGTCCCACTTATTACACCTGACAGGGCCACCTGTGAAGTGAAGACCATTTCAGGTGACTACCTCTTGGAGCTCATCAAGAGAATGCCAAGAGTGTGCAAAGCAGTAATCAAAGCAAAAGGTGGCTACTTTGAAGAACCTAGAATATGACATATTTTCAGTTGTTTCACACTTGTTTGTTATGTATATAATTCCACATGTGATAATTCATAGTTTTGATGCCTTCAGTGCGAATCTACAATTTTCATAGTCATGAAAATAAAGAAAACTCTTTGAATGAGAAGGTGTGTCCAAACTTTTGGTCTGTACTGTATATATATATATACAGTATAGTGTCCTTTGTAGTGTATATATATATAGCATACTGTCCTCTGTAGTATATATACAGTATACTGTCCTCTGTAGTATATATACAGTATACTGTCCTCTGTAGTGTATATATACAGTATACTGTCCTCTGTAGTATATACACAGTATACTGTCCTCTGTAGTATATATACAGTTTACTGTCCTCTGTAGTGTATATATACAGTATACTGTCCCCTGTAGTATATATATACTGTATACTGTCCTCTGTAGTATATATACAGTATACTGTTCTCTGTAGTATATATATACAGTATACTGTCCTCTGTAGTATATATATATATATATATATATACAGTATACTGTCCTCTGTAGTATATATACAGTATACTGTCCTCTGTAGTATATATACACAGTATACTGTCCCCTGTAGTATATACACAGTATACTGCCCTCTGTAGTATATATACAGTATACTGTCCTCTGTAGTGTATATATACAGTATACTGTCCTCTGTAGTATATATACAGTATACTGTCCTCTGTAGTATATATACAGTATACTGTCCTCTGTAGTGTATATACAGTATATTGTCCTCTGTAGTATATATACAGTATACTGTCCTCTGTAGTATATATATACAGTATACTGTCCTCTGTAGTGTATATATACAGTATACTGTCCTCTGTAGTATATATACAGTATACTGTCCTCTGTAGTATATATACAGTATACTGCCCTCTGTAGTGTTAATTACTTTACACAGTTTAGTGTCATCTGGAAAATTGATATTTTACTGTGCGCACCTTCTACAAGATAATTAATAAATATATTAATGAGAATAGGGCCCAATACTAACCCACTAGTGACAGTGACCCCTCCAGTACCGACCCCTGAGGTACCCCACTAGTGACAGTGACCCCTCCAATACTGACCCCTGAGGTGCCCCACTAGTGACAGTGACCCCTCCAGTACTGACCCCTGAGGTTCCCCACTAGTGACAGTGACCCCTCCAGTACTGACCCCTGAGGTTCCCCACTAGTGACAGTGACCCCTCCAGTACTGACCCCTGAGGTTCCCCACTAGTGACAGTGACCCCTCCAGTACTGACCCCTGAGGTTCCCCACTAGTGACAGTGACCCCTCCAGTACTGACCCCTGAGGTACCCCACTAGTGACAGTGACCCCTCCAGTACTGCCCCCTGAGGTACTCCACTAGTGATGGTTACCCCTCCAGTACTGACCCCTGAGGTTCCCCACTAGTGACAGTGACTTCTCCAGTACTGACCCCTGTGGTATCCCACTAGTGACAGTGACCCCTCCAGTACTGACCCCTGAGGTACCCCACTAGTGACAGTGACCCCTCCAGTACTGCCCCCTGAGGTACCCCACTAGTGACAGTGACCCCTCCAGTACTGACCCCTGAGGTTCCCCACTAGTGACCCCTCCAATACTGACCCCTGTGGTACCCCACTAGTGACAGTGACCCCTCTAATACTGCCCCCTGAGGTACCCCACTAGTGACAGTGACCCCTCTAATACTGACCCCTGAGGTACCCCACTAGTGACAGTGACCTCTCCAGTACTGACTGGTGGCCATCTGACTGTATAGGGAGGGTCGACAGGGACTGGTGGTCCTTCCACACCCCCCCTTTTTCCCCTTTCCCTCCCTTTTAGCCCCTGCGGGCAGGGCCGTCTTTACCAAGGGGCAAAAGGGGCAGCTGCCTCTTGAGCCCTGCTAGCTACTAGCAGCCCCGGGTGTCAAGCTGTCTGTGTACTTTAACGTTGTTATCTAGGACCTGAGATGACATCATCACCATGTGACCAGTAACCTAGCAATTACTGGTCACATGGCTATGAGGTCATCACAGGTCCTATCAGGAGTGTTGCAGAAGTTAACTGTGGAGCTTTTTTGTGTGAAGATTACATCAGAAAAAGGTGACAGGGGCTGTTATGTTAATATACTGTAAACTACTGTATAGTGGGGTGCTGTATACTGTGGGGGGGGCTGTATAGTGTGGGGTGCTATACTGCATACTGTGTGGTGCTGTATACTACAGGGTGCTATACTACATACTGTGGGGTGCTATATACTATAGGGCGCTATACTGCATACTGTGTGGTGCTGTATACTACAGGGTGCTATACTGCATACTGTGGGGTGCTATATACTATAGGGCGCTATACTGCATACTGTGGGGTGCTGTATACTGTGAGGGGGCTATATACTGTGGGGTACTGTATAGTGTGGGGTGCTATACTGCATACTGTGGGTTGCTGTATACTATAGGGTGCTATACTGTATACTGTGGTGTGCTGTATACTATAGGGTGCTATACTGCATACTGTGGGGTGCTGGGGTGCACTGTAACACTAGGGTGAGCCGAGCCCTGGTCTCCTTCCTGCAGAGCGGTGCCCACTTCCAGCCTGAGCCCAGCTGGCCAGAGCACTGATCCTGAGCCGCTGGAGTCTTCAAAACTGGAAGTACAGACGTGGACAAAATTGTTGGTACCCTTTGGTCAATGAAAGAAAAAGTCACAATGGTCACAGAAATAACTTTAATCTGACAAAAGTAATAATAAATTAAAATTCTATAAATGTTAACCAATGAAAGTCAGACATTGTTTTTCAACCATGCTTCAACAGAATTATGTAAAAAAATAAACTCATGAAACAGGCATGGACAAAAATGATGGTACCCCTAACTTAATATTTTGTTGCGCAACCTTTTGAGGCAATCACTGCAATCAAACGCTTCCTGTAACTGTCAATGAGACATCTGCACCTCTCAGCAGGTATTTTGGCCCACTCCTCATGAGCAAACTGCTCCAGTTGTGTCCGGTTTGAAGGGTGCCTTTTCCAGACTGCATGTTTCAGCTCCTTCCAAAGATGCTCAATAGGATTGAGGTCAGGGCTCATAGAAGGCCACTTTAGAATAGTCCAATTTTTTCCTCTTAGCCATTCTTGGGTGTTTTTAGCGGTGTGTTTTGGGTCATTGTCCTGTTGCAAGACCCATGACCTGCGACTGAGACCAAGCTTTCTGACACTGGCTAGTACATTTCTCTCTAGAATTCCTTGATAGTCTTGAGATTTCATTGTACCCTGCACAGATTCAAGACACCCTGTGCCAGACGCAGCAAAGCAGCCCCAGAACATAACAGAGCCTCCTCCATGTTTCACAGTAGGGACAGTGTTCTTTTCTTGATATGCTTCATTTTTTCGTCTGTGAACATACAGCTGATGTGCCTTGGCAAAAACTTCGATTTTTGTCTCATCTGTCCACAGGACATTCTCCCAGAAGCTTTGTGGCTTGTCAACATGTAGTTTGGCATATTCCAGTCTTGCTTTTTTATGATTCGTTTTCAACAATGGTGTCCTCCTTGGTCGTCTCCCATGTAGTCCACTTTGGCTCAAACAACGACGGATGGTGCGATCTGACACTGATGTTCCTTGTGCATGAAGTTCACCTTGAATCTCTTTAGAAGTCTTTCTAGGCTCTTTTGTTACCATTCGGATTATCCGTCTCTTAGATTTGTCATCAATTTTCCTCCTGCGGCCACGTCCAGGGAGGTTGGCTACAGTCCCATGGATCTTAAACTTATGAATAATATGTGCAACTGTACTCACAGGAACATCTAGTTGCTTGGAGATGGTCTTATAGCCTTTACCTTTAACATGCTTGTCTATAATTTTCTTTCTGATCTCTTGAGACAGCTCTTTCCTTTGCTTCCTCTGGTCCATGTCGAGTGTGGTACACACCATATCACCAAACAACACAGTGATTACCTGGAGCCATATATATAGGCCCAATGGCTGATTACAAGGTTGTAGACACCTGTGATGCTAATTAGTGGACACACCTTGAATTAACATGTCCCTTTGGTCACATTATGTTCTGTGTTTTCTAGGGGTACCATCATTTTTGTCCATGCCTGTTTCATGAGTTTATTTTTTTACATAATTCTGTTGAAGCATGGTTGAAAAACAATGTCTGACTTTCATTGGTTAACATTTATAGAATTTTAATTTATTATTACTTTTGTCAGATTAAAGTTATTTCTGTGACCATTGTGACTTTTTCTTTCATTGACCAAAGGGTACCAACAATTTTGTCCACGTCTGTATTTACAGTCATTCACTGGACTCTACCAGGTGTGTGGATTTTGTGTGTGTGTTGTGGTGGAGGCGTGATTGCCTGCTAAGGTGTGGGAAGGCGGGATCCAGGGGGCCCAAGTAAATTTTTGCCCAGGGTCCAATCAATATTAAAGACGGCCCTGCCTGCGGGGGTTGTTTATGTCCCCTAGTGATTTTAGGGTTCAGGAGGATATGAACGGATTAATTGTCTGGGAGATGGAGGAGGCGAGGGCTAGCGGTTTACTTAAGCCCTGTTCCCGCCTTCCTCTTCCTCTTTGAGGGGAAGCGTGGTGCCCCACCCTCCCTCCCTTTTGGATTGCAGCGGTATAGTTGATGTTTGGTTGTTTTGGTGTTTCCTTGGTCGACCCATTTTATGGAAATGTTACTACCCGGTTGTTATATTAAGTCACAGCTGGCGGCAGTTCAAGACAACGGAGAGGTATCGGAGGAAATGAGCGGAACTGCCCGCTGGGAGTCCAGCGGCTGGCAGATCGCACGGTTCAAAGGTTTTATGGTTAAAATTATCAGCTGTGGCCGATTACCACCCAACAAAATAAGTGTCGAAAGGAAGAACGGTGTCTGCGTCATTATGTAAAGGGGTTGGTGGTGTTGTTATGGACCAGAAATAGGGGCGGTCATTTACCCCCCCTTCCCCCTGGGTTATTCCTAGTTGTACCAGCAGTCCCCTGAGGTACCCCATTAGTGACTGTGACCCCTCCAGTACTGACCCCTGAGGTACCCCACTAGTGACAGTGACCCCTCCAGTACTGACCCCTGAGGTACCCCACTAGTGACAGTGACCCCTCCAGTACTGACCCCTGAGGTACCCCACTAGTGACAGTGACCCCTCCAGTACTGACCCCTGAGGTACCCCACTAGTGACAGTGAAATATCCACCCTCTGTTTTCTATCCCTCAGCCAGTGACTTACCCACTTACAGACGTTTTCTCCCAGTCCGAGCATTCTCATTTTATATACTAACCTTTTATGTGGTTCAGTGTCAGATGCTTTGGAGAAGTCCAGATACACGACATCCATTGATTCTCCGCTGTCAAGTCTAGAACTTACCTCCTCATAGGAACTGATTACATTAGTCTGACATGACCGATCCCTCATGAAGCCATGCTGATATGGCGTTATTTGCTTATTTTCATTGAGGTGCTCCAAGATAGCATCTCTCAGAAAACCTTCAGACAGTTTACCCACAACAGATGTTAAACTTATAGTTTTCGAGCTCTGTTTTTGGACCCTTTTTGAATATTGGCACCACATTTGCTATGTGCCAATCCTGTGGGACATTCCCTGTCAGTACAGAGTATGTAAATATCAGAAATAAGGGTCTGGCTATGACATTACTTAATTCTCTTAGGATACAGGGGTGTATGCCATCTGGTCCCAGTGATTTGTCTATTTTAATCTTGCTGTTGTACTTCTTACTGGGTCAGACAGGACACTTTTAATGGGGAATTTACTTTTACATTCTGCATGTCATCTGACAGTTTATTTTCCTCAGTGAATACAGTGGAGAAAAAATATGTAATAGCTTTGCTTTCTCCTCGTCGCTTCTGCAACTCCCTCCTCATCACTCCTTAAGGCCCCATTCACACGTCCGCAATTTCGTTCTGCATTTTGCGGAACGGAATTGCGGACCCATTCATTTCTATGGGGCCGCACGATGTGCTGCC
This sequence comes from Bufo gargarizans, assembly GCF_014858855.1. NCBI lineage: Eukaryota > Metazoa > Chordata > Amphibia > Anura > Bufonidae > Bufo > Bufo gargarizans. Next base: position 1,411,853 of record NC_058087.1, read on the forward strand.
GGGATACGGAATTGCGGACCCGCCCTTCCAGGTCCGCAATTCAGTTCCCCCAAAAAATAGAACATGTCAGCATATTCTATTAGTGCCGGTGATGTGTGGTCCACAAAATGCGGAACGCACATTGCCGATGTCCATGCTTTGCGGGTCCGCGGATCCGCAAAACATGCTATGGACGTGTAAATGGACCCTAAAGGGCCGACACTTTCAGAGTTATACTTTTTACCATTTATATAATTGAAGAACATTTTATGGTTAGTTTTACTTTTTGGTAATTAATCTCTCGGTCTTTAGTTTGGCCGCTTTTATTTGTTTTTGACATATTCTATTTTTTCCCTTCTAGTTTTTAGTGATTTATATGCTTTCTGTCATTTATTGCTTTCTTTACAGTTCTGTTTATCCATATTGGTTTCTTTTTGTTCCTTAACCCTTTATTCCCATACGGTATGTACCTCTCACAATGAGATTTTAGGATGCTTTTAAAAATATCCCATTTTGTGGCTGTATTTTTTTTTTTAGGACTTTGTTTCAGTTAGTTAGGGCTATGGCCTCTCTTAGTTTTTTTATTTTGAAGTTTGGTATTTTTGTTCCTCCCTGTAGAAACCCTCTTTTGAATGATAATAGGAAGGTTATTACTTTCTGGTCACTATTTCCCAGGTGTCCCCCGACCTGCACGTCTGTTGTTCTGTCAGGCCTATTGGTTAATACTAAGTCCAGTATGGCCGTCCCTCTAGTCGGGTCCTGAACCAGTTGGGAGAGGTCATTGTCTTTGGTTATTGCCAAGAACCTGTTTCCCTTATGAGATGTACAGCTCTCAGTTTCCCAGTCTGTATCTGCGGAGTTCCCCCATAATAACCACCTCATTAATATCTGCCGCCTCGTCTGTCTCGTTTAGTAGTAGATTCTCTGTGGACTCCGGAATATTAGGTGGTTTATAGTAAACGCCTATTTTATTTTTGCCTCCATGTATCTCTCCCCACAGAGACTCCACATGTTCATCTCCCTCACTTATATCTTCCCGGACTGTGGGCTTTAGACAGGACTTTACATAAAGGCAGACCCCCCCCCCTCCCCCTCTCCGGTTTTGGTGATCCTTTCTTAACAGACTGTAGCCCTAAGCTTTTGACCTAATCCCGGGTATACCCAGAATGCTCATCCCTCCATTTCTCCAGTTTTTACTCCATTCTACATTATACTCAGAATGCTCATCCCTCCGTTCCTCCAGTCTTTCCTTCCTTCTACATTATTCCCAGAATGCTCATCCCTCCGTCCCTCCAGTCTTTCCTTCCTTCTGCAATATTCCCAGAATGCTCATCCCTCCGTTCCTTCAGTCTTTCCTTCCTTCTACATTATACTCAGAATGCTCATCCTTCTGTTCCTCCAGTCTTTCCTTCTTTCTACATTATACTCAGAATGCTCATCCCTCTGTTCCTCCAGTCTTTCCTTCTTTCTACATTATACTCAGAATGCTCATCCCTCTGTTCCTCCAGTCTTTCCTTCTTTCTACATTATACTCAGAATGCTCATCCCTCTGTTCCTCCAGTCTTTCCTTCTTTCTACATTATACCCAGAATGCTCATCCCTCTGTTCCTCCAGTCTTTCCTTCCTCCTACATTATACACAGAATGCTCATCCCTCTGTTCCTCCAGTCTTTCCTTCCTCCTACATTATACACAGAATGCTCATCCCTCTGTTCCTCCAGTCTTTCCTTCTTTCTACATTATACTCAGAATGCTCATCCCTCTGTTCCTCCAGTTTTTCCTTCCTTCTACATTATACACAGAATGCTCATCCCTCCGTTTCTTCAGTCTTTCCTTCCTTCTGCATTATTCCCAGAATGCTCATCCCTCCGTCCCTCCAGTCTTTCCTTCTACATTATACTCAGAATGCTCATCCCTCTGTTCCTCCAGTCTTTCCTTCCTCCTACATTATACCCAGAATGCTCATCCCTCTGTTCCTCCAGTCTTTCCTTCCTTCTGCATTATTCCCAGAATGCTCATCCCTCTGTTCCTCCAGTCTTTCCTTCCTTCTGCATTATTCCCAGAATGCTCATCCCTCTGTTCCTCCAGTCTTTCCTTCTTTCTACATTATACACAGAATGCTCATCCCTCTGTTCCTCCAGTCTTTCCTTCCTTCTGCAATATTCCCAGAATGCTCATCCCTCTGTTCCTCCAGTCTTTTCTTCCTTCTGCAATATTCCCAGAATGCTCATCCCTCTGTTCCTCCAGTCTTTCCTTCCTCCTACATTATACACAGAATGCTCATCCCTCTGTTCCTCCAGTCTTTCCTTCCTTCTGCAATATTCCCAGAATGCTCATCCCTCTGTTCCTCCAGTCTTTCCTTCCTTCTGCAATATTCCCAGAATGCTCATCCCTCTGTTCCTCCAGTCTTTTCTTCCTTCTGCAATATTCCCAGAATGCTCATCCCTCTGTTCCTCCAGTCTTTCCTTCCTTCTGCATTATTCCCAGAATGCTCATCCCTCTGTTCCTCCAGTCTTTCCTTCCTCCTACATTATACACAGAATGCTCATCCCTCTGTTCCTCCAGTCTTTCCTTCTTTCTACATTATACACAGAATGCTCATCCCTCTGTTCCTCCAGTCTTTTCTTCCTCCTACATTATTCCCAGAATGCTCATCCCTTTGTTCCTCCAGTCTTTCCTTCCTTCTGCATTATTCCCAGAATGCTCATCCCTCCGGCCCTCCGGTCTTTCCTTCTTTCTACATTATTCCCAGAATGCTCATCCCTCTGTTCCTCCAGTCTTTCCTTCCTCCTACATTATACACAGAATGCTTATCCCTCTGTTCCTCCAGTCTTTCCTTCTTTCTACATTATACACAGAATGCTCATCCCTCTGTTCCTCCAGTCTTTCCTTCCTTCTGCAATATTCCCAGAATGCTCATCCCTCTGTTCCTCCAGTCGTTCCTTCCTTCTACATTATTCCCAGAATGCTCATCCCTCTGTTCCTCCAGTCTTTCCTTCTTTCTACATTATACACAGAATGCTCATCCCTCTGTTCCTCCAGTCTTTCCTTCCTCCTACATTATACACAGAATGCTCATCCCTCTGTTCCTCCAGTCTTTCCTTCCTTCTACATTATTCCCAGAATGCTCATCCCTCTGTTCCTCCAGTCTTTCCTTCCTTCTGCAATATTCCCAGAATGCTCATCCCTCTGTTCCTCCAGTCTTTCCTTCTTTCTACATTATACACAGAATGCTCATCCCTCTGTTCCTCCAGTCTTTCCTTCCTCCTACATTATTCCCAGAATGCTCATTTCTCTGTTCCTCCAGTCTTTCCTTCCTTCTGCAATATTCCCAGAATGCTCATCCCTCTGTTCCTCCAGTCTTTCCTTCTTTCTACATTATACACAGAATGCTCATCCCTCTGTTCCTCCAGTCTTTCCTTCCTCCTACATTATACACAGAATGCTCATCCCTCCGGCCCTCCGGTCTTTCCTTCTTTCTACATTATTCCCAGAATGCTCATCCCTCTGTTCCTCCAGTCTTTCCTTCTTTCTACATTATACACAGAATGCTCATCCCTCTGTTCCTCCAGTCTTTCCTTCCTTCTGCAATATTCCCAGAATGCTCATCCCTCTGTTCCTCCAGTCTTTCCTTCCTCCTACATTATACTCAGAATGCTCATCCCTCTGTTCCTCCGTTCTTTCCTTCTTTCTACATTATACACAGAATGCTCATCCCTCTGTTCCTCCAGTCTTTCCTTCCTCCTACATTATACACAGAATGCTCATCCCTCTGTTCCTCCGTTCTTTCCTTCTTTCTACATTATTCTCAGAATGCTCATCCCTCTGTTCCTCCGTTCTTTCCTTCTTTCTACATTATTCCCAGAATGCTCATCCCTCTGTTCCTCCAGTCTTTCCTTCCTCCTACATTATACTCAGAATGCTCATCCCTCTGTTCCTCCAGTCTTTCCTTCTTTCTACATTATTCCCAGAATGCTCATCCCTCTGTTCCTCCAGTCTTTCCTTCCTCCTACATTATACTCAGAATGCTCATCCTTCTGTTCCTCCAGTCTTTCCTTCCTCCTACATTATACACAGAATGCTCATCCCTCTGTTCCTCCAGTCTTTCCTTCCTCCTACATTATACACAGAATGCTCATCCCTCTGTTCCTCCAGTCTTTCCTTCCTTCTGCAATATTCCCAGAATGCTCATCCCTCTGTTCCTCCAGTCGTTCCTTCCTTCTGCAATATTCCCAGAATGCTCATCCCTCTGTTCCTCCAGTCTTTCCTTCTTTCTACATTATACACAGAATGCTCATCCCTCTGTTCCTCCAGTCTTTCCTTCCTCCTACATTATTCCCAGAATGCTCATCCCTCTGTTCCTCCAGTCTTTCCTTCCTTCTGCAATATTCCCAGAATGCTCATCCCTCTGTTCCTCCAGTCTTTCCTTCTTTCTACATTATACACAGAATGCTCATCCCTCTGTTCCTCCAGTCTTTCCTTCCTCCTACATTATACACAGAATGCTCATCCCTCCGGCCCTCCGGTCTTTCCTTCTTTCTACATTATTCCCAGAATGCTCATCCCTCTGTTCCTCCAGTCTTTCCTTCTTTCTACATTATACACAGAATGCTCATCCCTCTGTTCCTCCAGTCTTTCCTTCTTTCTACATTATACACAGAATGCTCATCCCTCTGTTCCTCCAGTCTTTCCTTCCTTCTGCAATATTCCCAGAATGCTCATCCCTCTGTTCCTCCAGTCTTTCCTTCCTCCTACATTATACTCAGAATGCTCATCCCTCTGTTCCTCCGTTCTTTCCTTCTTTCTACATTATACACAGAATGCTCATCCCTCTGTTCCTCCAGTCTTTCCTTCCTCCTACATTATACACAGAATGCTCATCCCTCTGTTCCTCCGTTCTTTCCTTCTTTCTACATTATTCTCAGAATGCTCATCCCTCTGTTCCTCCGTTCTTTCCTTCTTTCTACATTATTCCCAGAATGCTCATCCCTCTGTTCCTCCAGTCTTTCCTTCCTCCTACATTATTCCCAGAATGCTCATCCCTCTGTTCCTCCAGTCTTTCCTTCCTCCTACATTATACTCAGAATGCTCATCCCTCTGTTCCTCCAGTCTTTCCTTCCTTCTACATTATACACAGAATGCTCATCCCTCTGTTCCTCCAGTCTTTCCTTCCTCCTACATTATACACAGAATGCTCATCCCTCCGTCCCTCCGGTCTTTCCTTCCTCCTACATTATACACAGAATGCTCATCCCTCTTTTCCTCTGGTCTTTCCTTCCTCCTACATTATACACAGAATGCTCATCCCTCTGTTCCTCCAGTCTTTCCTTCCTCCTACATTATACACAGAATGCTCATCCCACTGTTCCTCCGGTCTTTCCTTCCTCCTACATTATACACAGAATGCTCATCCCTCCGTCCCTCCGGTCTTTCCTTCCTCCTACATTATACACAGAATGCTCATCCCTCTTTTCCTCTGGTCTTTCCTTCCTCCTACATTATACCCAGAATGCTCATCCCTCTGTTCCTCCGGTCTTTCCTTCCTCCTACATTATACACAGAATGCTCATCCCTCCGGCCCTCCGGTCTTTCCTTCTTTCTACATTATTCCCAGAATGCTCATCCCTCTGTTCCTCCAGTCTTTCCTTCCTCCTACATTATACACAGAATGCTCATCCCTCCGGCCCTCCGGTCTTTACTTCCATCTACTAATTCCTGCAGGTGGAGAATCTAATTGTCTGATCTCCAGATGAATCTTATTTCTAGATGTTTATTGGTGGAGCTCAGAGCTGTAGACATGTCTTCCCAACAACTGCTGATGGAAAGGCCAAGCTCTCACGGTTTGACTCTCATACATGCTTTCGGATTCGGTGTCTCCCCCCTCCTCTGTGTTTATGATGGGTCTGAGGGTCTTCTGGTGAGTGAGGACAAGGTCAGAGGAGACTAATGATAAGAGACCTGGTCACAGACCCAACATGGATTCCTGTCAGTGCTAAATGGCTGTGAGGAGGAGGGGGCCGTGCGGTGGGCCTGGCTGGTGGCAGTAAATCCCGCAGTGAGGGAGGCAATGACTTGGTACATTAGCTCTTAGGGGAAGAGCAGGGCCAGTAATGAGATGATGAGCTGCGGCCTTGTTCTCCATTCATCATCCTGCTTCCTCCTTTTATCTGCTCTCGGCTCCTGCTGTCAGCGCTCTCCTATAAATCAGCCCCTCACTCGCTGCCCTGTTAAGGGTCACGGGCCACAATCATTATTGACAAATTAGGGGCGCTTGTCAGGGGCCCTGAAGTGTGTTCTCATTTACATATCAATGATGGAGGGAGATAATTAATAATTAGACTCTTAACCCTGGGACCCAGCAGGGAGTTTATCACGGATAATGGGAATGCCCAGCTGGAGGCTCTGCCCGGATTTCCTCCCACAATAGGCCTTTATCCGGCCCTGGAAATCAATCCGCACATGAAATAAAAATATTGTCCTTGTGAGCGGCGCATCGCTTCATTACAAATTCATTGTCACCAGGCCTATCAGGAGCATCGCTCATTTCTATGGAAATGAGTCATTATGGAGAGTTCTGATAGCCGCCCGTATCCGCCGCAGATAAGCAGGATGGAGGCGTGCGCCCATGGTGGCCTCCTGCACCCCAACATCCAGACGCCCCTGTGCTGAGCGGGCGGCTGGCGGACAATTTTCTGGCCTGTCTTTCAGAATGATGGTGTTTACTTAGAATATTTCCTATAGATTATCCGTCTCCGCTTTAAGCAGCGATATTAAAGCAATTAACATCCGGCAGCAATGAACGCTTTGCTGGAGACGCGTCAAGCGCGTGCAGATCTCCACCAGGGTTTCACCTGACGCCGATTTTTATCTTAATTATCGCACAAATCTGCGCTCTGCATATTTAATTCAATTTGCATGCATGGCGAAGCCTTGTTATAGGTAATATTACATGTGTCACTTGGCGGCGAGTGAAGATTTTATCACAGGAGCTGCGTGCCGCCCGGGATGGTGGGCATCGCCGTACCAAGCAATATTGTGTCCTAATTACAAGAACACAAAGGAAGATTCATTGTCTGCGCCGCCGCCGCGCGCCGCTCCAATCCTCTGTAGTAATACGTTCTGCACCGCGCCGCTTTGTCATATATTCATCTGACATTAACAACAAGGACGGCGCTAATGCCGGGCGCTCAGCGCGGATTTAATTCCATTCAAACCTAATTAACTCAATGACTGCACATTTCCAGTCTTCTGAGGAGTTGGTGCCATGGAATGACATGGATGTAATAAGGGCCCATGAGCGGCGCGGGCAGCGCTCCACCAGGAGGGGGCGCCCCCCTCACACAGCTTCTCCCCTATCATCCTACACAGGCTCTCGTCTGACAGGTGGAGTAATGGATTACCCCTCCCTGGCAGATATCACCCGTCCACCTACGTTAATTAGGATCCTGTCCGCGAACACTAGATAGAGCAGAGATCGGCTCCTCCTGCCAGTGTCCCGTCACATATTGATCCAGGATTCTCTGTATAGATGAGGACGACACGATCTGCAAAAACATAAATCACTATAGGAAATCCTGGAGAGGCCGGCGAGACGCTTCGTGGGGCCAAGAACAGACAATTCTACTCAACTGGAGGATCCCGTCCTCTCTGGAGAAATGTCAGTCCAGGCCCAGATCCTTCACATCCCCCATAAAATCCTGAGACGTGTGAGAAGACAAAGCCACCGGAGAGATCTCACACGAGCCCCCAAATACAGTCATCTAGAAGGCCCAAAGTAAGATCAGGCGGGGGGCCACAAATGTAGGGATCCAATACAGACCAGTAATGTAGGGATCTATTAGTGTCCAGTAATGTAGGGATCCATTAGTGTCCGGCAATGTCGGGATCCATCACAGACCAGTAATGTAGGGATCCATTAGTGTCCGGCAATGTCGGGATCCATCACAGACCAGTAATGTAGGGATCCATTAGTGTCCAGTAATGTAGGGATCCATTAGTGTCCAGCAATGTCGGGATCCATTAGTGTCCAGCAATGTCGGGATCCATTAGTGTCCAGCAATGTCGTGATCCATCACAGACCAGTAATATAGGGATCCATTAGTGTCCGGCAATGTCGGGATCCATCACAGACCAGTAATGTAGGGATCTATTAGTGTCCAGCAATGTCAGGATCCATGACAGACCAGTAATGTAGGGATCCATCACAGACCAGTAATGTAGGGATCCATTAGTGTCCGGCAATGTAGGAATCTATCACAGACCAGTAATGTAGGGATTTATTAGTGTCCAGCAATGTAGGGATCTATCAGAGACCAGTAATGTAGGGATCCATTAGTGTCTAGCAATGTAGGGATCCATCACAGACCAGTAATGTAGAGATCTATTAGTGTCCAGTAAAGTAGGGATCTATCACAGACCAGTAATATAGGGATCCATTAGTGTCCAGAAATGTAGGGATCTATCACAGACCAGTAATGTAGTAATCTATTAGTGTCCAGTAAAGTAGGGAACTATTAGAGACCAGCAATGTAGGGAATAGGGATTTATCAGAGACCAGTAATATAGGGATCCATTAGTGCCCAGTAATGTAGGGATCCATTAGTGCTCAGTAATGTAGGGAACTATCAGACACTGGTAATGTAGGGATCTATTAGTGTCCAGTAATGTAGGGATCTATTAGTGTCCAGTAATGTAGGGATCTATCAGACACTGGTAATGCAGGGATCTATCAGACACGAGTAATATAGTGATCTATTAATGTCCAGTAATGTAGAGATCTATCAGACTCTGGTAATGTAGGGTTCTATTAGTGCCCAGTAATGTAGGGATCTATTAGAGACGAGCAATGTAGGGAATAGGGATTTATCAGAGACCAGTAATGTAAGGCTCTATCAATGTCTAGTAATGTAGGGATCCATGGGACCAGTAATGTAGGGATCTATTACTGAGCCAACCAACGAAAAAAGCACCAATAACCCCATAAAAATGAGAGAAGACACATAACATACAGATGTCATTTATTGAAACACAATGAAATAATATAACTATGACACAAAGGCAGAAGGTGAAGGAGGGTGGGACCCCCGTGTAGTGGGACCATGAGCAGCCACCCTCACATATACCTGACTAACAAGGAAGGGCGGTCACAAACCCTGGGTATAAAGCCGCATAAAGATGGGGAAACGGTAAGTTTGCCCAAAGTGACCTATAAACATAAGTCTGCTGCACGCTAGTGAAGGGTGAATACGGTCACACATAGCAGACCTGCCCGCCTGGGGAATACAGATAGCCAGAGGCAAGAGTGCGATGCGTGAGCAGTAACACTAAGACCGCAAACTAACCAAGCATGGAACAGAAGTTACCCAGGGTATGCTGGAACCCAAGGACCGTGACCGGAGCTGCACCTCGACGCGCGTTTCGCCGAGAAAGGCTTTGTCAGGAGGCAAAGATAACAAACAGTGTCCGTCTTTAAATAGTGTGGTCCACAGCCGGCAGTTGATTAGCGCATGCGCCCAGTGTTGTGAGGCATGACACCATAGAGGCGCGCCACCAACTCCAGAGACCAGATGAGGTCCGCCCATCACGTCACATGGCCAGACAGGGAGGAGGGGGCTGCGCTAACAGCGCGCAGCCACACCCCCTCCCCTTTGATCACATGACATGAGGGCGTGCGTCAGCGGGCTCACAAGGGATGAGGTATAGGAGCGCCACCACGATGCCGCCCCGCAGCGCACCGGTGCGATGTGCATTTGCCAGGTGGAGACAGGGAATAGAAAACAGCAAATCACTATGTTTATCAGAATGTCTACTCAAGGATCCAGCATACCGGACACTGTTATCTTTACCTCCTGACGAAGCCTTTCTCGGCGAAACGCGCGTCGAGGTGCAGCTCCGGTCACGGTCCTTGGGTTCCAGCATACCCTGGGTAACTTCTGTTCCATGCTTGGTTAGTTTGCGGTCTTAGTGTTACTGCTGACGCATCGCACTCTTGCCTCTGGCTATCTGTATTCCCCAGGCGGGCAGGTCTGCTATGTGTGACCGTATTCACCCATCACTAGCGTGCAGCAGACTTACAGTATGTTTATAGGTCACTTTGGGCAAACTTACCGTTTCCCCATCTTTATGCAGCTTTATACCCAGGGTTTGTGACCGCCCTTCCTTGTTAGTCAGGTATATGTGAGGGTGGCTGCTCATGGTCCCACTACACGGGGGTCCCACCCTCCTTCACCTTCTGCCTTTGTGTCATAGTTATATTATTTCATTGTGTTTCAATAAATATATTTTATATGTGTGTTCTCTCATTTTTATGGGGTTATTGGTGCTTTTTTCGTTGGTTGGCTCAGTATATCATACTAGACCCCAGTGTATTTCCTACACCTAATTTGAGTTTTGTTTTATAGGGATCCATTAGTGTCCAGTAATGTAGGGATCCATTAGTGTCCAGTAATGTAGGGATCCATTAGTGTCCAGTAATGTAGGGATCCATGGGACCAGTAATGTAGGGATTCATGGGATCAGTAATGTAGGGATCCATTAGTGTCCAGTAATGTAGGGATCCATTAGTGTCCAGTAATGTAGGGATCCATGGGACCAGTAATGTAAGGATTCATGGGATCAGTAATGTAGGGATCCATTAGTGTCCAGTAATGTAGGGATCCATGGGACCAGTAATGCGGGGATCCATGGGACCAGTAATGCAGGGATCCATGGGACCAGTAATGCAGGGATCCATGGGACCAGTAATGCAGGGATCCATGGGACCAGTAATGCAGGGATCCATGGGACCAGTAATGCAGGGATCCATGGGACCAGTAATGCAGGGATCCATGGGACCAGTAATGCAGGGATCCATGGGACCAGTAATGCAGGGATCCATGGGACCAGTAATGCAGGGATCCATGGGACCAGTAATGTAGGGATCCATGGGAACAGTAATGTAGGGATCTATTATTGCTCAGTATTACATGACAGATGCAGAATTCCACTAGTGATGAACCCATCCTCCTAGAAAGGGATCTGTCAGTCTGGAGATGGATGCGTTCTACTGAGGCTCCTTCAGACCATGGTGAAGATGAACCTTTCCTGATGGTCTGAATGGACGGTTCTGGTCAGCTCGATAAGAGGACAGGTGTCAGCCAGGCGGCCGTGCGGAGAAGGGAGGTGTTTACACGACTACTCTGGGACCACAGACGTTTGAGACGAGACAGCACATCCCAGGGACAAAGATGGTTGTGTAATTATGGACGCCCCTGCAGCCGTGCGCTGATATCAGACGCCCTTCTGTCTGGGGAAAGGTCTGATTCATTCTAATTATAGTCCCATGAATTCAGCCTAGAGCTCCTCCAACCACTGCTGGACCGGCGGAGGGAATCCTATACACACTATGTAAAAGTATATACAGCCAGCCTAGTAAGAAGGTACTTATACCGACCTCTACCTATCTACAACACAGCCTCCAGAATCCATACCGACCTCTACGTATCTACAACACAGCCTCCATAATCCATACCGACCTCTACGTATCTACAACACAGCGTCCAGAATCCATACCGACCTCTACGTATCGACAACACAGCCCCCAGAATCCATCCCGACCTCTACGCATCTACAACACAGCCCCCAGAATCCATACCGACCTCTACGTGTCTACAACACAGCCCCCAGTATCCATCCCGACCTCTACGTATCTACAACACAGCCTCCATAATCCATACCGACCTCTACGTATCTACAACACAGCCTCCATAATCCATACCGACCTCTACGTATCTACAACACAGCCCCCAGAATCCATACCGACCTCTACGTATCTACAACACAGCCCCCAGAATCCATACCGACCTCTACGTATCTACAACACAGCCTCCATAATCCATACCGACCTCTACGTATCTACAACACAGCCTCCATAATCCATACCGACCTCTATGTATCTACAACACAGCCCCCAGAATCCATACCGACCTCTACGTATCTACAACACAGCCCCCAGAATCCATACCGACCTCTACGTGTCTACAACACAGCCCCCAGAATCCATACCGACCTCTACCTATCTACAACACAGTGTCCAGAATCCATACCGACCTCTACGTATCTACTACACAGCCTCCATAATCCATACCGACCTCTACGTGTCTACAACACAGCCCCCAGAATCCATACCGACCTCTACGTATCTACAACACAGCCCCCAGAATCCATACCGACCTCTACGTATCTACAACACAGCCCCCAGAATCCATACCGACCTCTACGTATCTACAACACAGCCCCCAGAATCCATACAGACCTCTACGTATCTACAACACAGCCCCCAGAATCCATACCGACCTCTACGTGTCTACAACACAGCCCCCAGAATCCATACCGACCTCTACCTATCTACAACACAGTGTCCAGAATCCATACCGACCTCTACGTATCTACAACACAGCCCCCAGAATCCATACCGACCTCTACCTATCTACAACACAGTGTCCAGAATCCATACCGACCTCTACGTATCTACAACACAGCCCCCAGAATCCATACAGACCTCTACGTATCTACAACACAGCCCCCAGAATCCATACAGACCTCTACGTATCTACAACACAGCCCCCAGAATCCATACCGACCTCTACGTGTCTACAACACAGCCCCCAGAATCCATACAGACCTCTACGTATCTACAACACAGCCTCCATAATCCATACAGACCTCTACGTATCTACAACACAGTGTCCAGAATCCATACCGACCTCTACACATATAGTACACCGCCTATATAATCCATACCGACCTCTACGTATATTATATATATATATATACACACACACACACTAGCTGAAGGACGCGGCTTTGCTTGGGTATATGTAATCCATTTTATTTAATGTTTGTGTTTGCCGTTGAAAGATAACACTAACCACTATAACAGTGACCTCCACAGCCCCCCTACCCCCCCCCCCCCCCCACAGTGCCCTGTCCCTTAAAATTGGACCTCCACAGCAGCCCACCCCCTTAACTTTGACCTTTACAGCAGCCTTCCCCTTTAACAGTTACTTTCACAGCATACCACCCCCTTGACAGTGACCTCCACAGGGGCTCGCCCCCTTAACAGTGGCCTTTACTGGATCAGGGGCGTGTCCTTTTGAACAGCTCACTCTAAGACAGCAGCACTGTACTGTCTGAGTGTGAGCTGCAGGGAGAACGTCACCCTCCCTCCTACCCAGGGCCGGTGCAAGGATTTTTGGCAGCGCAAGAGAAGCTACATTTTGCCGCCCCCCCCTCCCTCGCAGCTCACCTGGCCCTGGTCCTGTCTGCAGCAGCTGGCTTCTCCTCTGTGTGGTCCTGGTATCTTCTCTCTACTTTAAACAATCGCTGGTTTGAGGACCGTATTTTTCGCCCTCTAAGACGCACCGGCCCATAAGACGCACCGGCTCATAAGACGCACCTAGGATTTAGAGGAGGATAATAAGAAAAATATATTTTACATTGCACCTCAGGTCAGACCAGCAATAAGACCCCAATGTTAATCAGACCTCAGATCAGCCCCCCATGTCAGCCATCATGCCCCCCCCATGTCAGCCATCATGCCCCCCCCATGTCAGCCATCATGCCCCCCCCATGTCAGCCATCATGCCCCCCCCATGTCAGCCATCATGCCCCCCCCATGTCAGCCATCATGCCCCCCCCATGTCAGCCATCATGACCTCCATGTCAGCCATCAGCACAAATAAAATAAAAAAATAACTTACCTCTCCCGCTCCTCACCACCAGCGCTCTCTCTCAGCGGTGAAGGCTGCGCACAGTGAGGTCACATGGTGCGCAGCCCTTTACAGCAGACAGCCGAGCAGAGGACCAGGAAGCGGCGAGTACAGATCCTTCACCGCTTCCCGCTCCTCCGGTACTAATGAAACGCTTCCAAAATTGAAGCGCTTAAAGGGGTTGTCCAGGTTCAGAGCTGAACCCGGACATACCCTTATTTTCACCCCGGCAGCCCCCCTGAGCCTAGCATCGGAGCATCTCATGCTCAGATGCGCTCCCGTGCCCTGCGCTAGATCGCGCAGGGCACGGGCTCTTGTGTTTTCAATAACACACTGCCGGGCAGTAACTTCCGCCCAGCAGTGTGTTCGGTGACGTCACCGGCTCTGAGGGGCGGGCTTTAGCTCTGCCCTAGCCGTTTTACTGGCTAGGGCAGAGCCAAATCCCGCCCATTAGTGCCGGTGACGTCACCGGGGTTCCTGTCAGCCCCATAGAGAGCCCCGGTACGTCACCGGAACTCTGAAAAATGCCTTTGCCCTGTGCAATTTAGCGCAGGGCAAAGGAGAGCATCGGAGCATGAACTGCTCCGATGCTCATGTCAGGGGGGCTGCCGGGGTGAAAATGGAGGGCTGTCCAGGTTCAGCTCTGAACCTGGACAACCCCTTTAATTGCATGATTTTCCTATCTTATGACGTAAAGTCATGATTTTATTAAAGACACGGAGGCGAGTATTGCTATCTCTTTCTTTACTAAAATCGTATAGCAGCAAAAAAAAAACGAACAAATCAATCAAAGTGGAAACCATGGCAACTGACTCCTCCCCACTGTGCCAGTATAACAGTCCTAGCCACTGTCGACTCCTCCTCTTTCTTTGATGGTGATAGTCCACTGGAAAAACTGATCTCGATGATTAAAAGTCCATAGAAACTGAAGATGAATCAACTCTTTAACCGAAGAATAGAAACTGGAAACTGAAACGATAGCAGCAGCTGGAAAGTAGTAAATTCATCCTATGAAAGGAAAAAAGACAAAAGGTAGAAAAAACGTCTAAATGAAGGTAACAATCATCAGTAACGCATTGCAGTGTACATATAGTACTGTAACTGTCAGATGTAGATATAACATAAAAACCACAGTTATTCAAATCCCAAGACCTCAGGGGGGGAAATAGGGTGGGGCAATACTCGCCTCCGTGTCTTTAATAAAATCATGACTTTACGTCATAAGATAGGAAAATCATGCAATTTTATTACATGACACGGAGGCTCCTATTGCGAGTTCAAAGCTGACTTACCACAGAAGAAAAAACATGAACCGGAGGCCGGAAATAGAATTCACGAAAGGTAGAAACTCGTGACCAATCCGCTAATTTCATAATGTCCTCCAAACGGGCGCCTGCCATAGTCATTGAGGTTGCCGAAGCCCCTCTAGTGGAATGTGCGGAGAAAATTTCCGTATTCACACCTGCCAAGGACATAACCCACTTCACCCAGCGGGCTAGAGTGATTGTTGATACCGGTCCAAAAGGGCGACGGTATGATAGAAAAAGCTGAGGACAATTAGGCGAACAAAAAGGGAGAGTACGTATCTCATATTCCCGAAGGCAGGTCACTGGGCAGAGGGCAGGGGAGTCCGGAAAACATGGATAAGAAACGGACCTGATACTAGTCTTGGTGCGTCGTGTGATGTTGAACACAACCCCATTGGGAGTGAAGGATCTAGCGTCGTAATCCAAAGCGCGGACGTCGGATACCCTCTTGCAGGAGATCAAACAAAACAAGGAAACCAGCTTAGCCGAAAGCTGGCGAAGGGTAAGGTCCGTATTAGAAGGCCAGGAGGAAAAAAGGGACAGCACAGAGGAGACATCCCACGTAGAGGAAAAACGAGGTCTGGGCGGACGGGAAAGACGGGAACCTCTAAGAAGACGGCAAACAAGGGGATGCTGACCCGCCGGGCACCCCCCAAACCCGTGGTGAAAAGCTGAAATAGCAGAGCGGTACAAGTTGATGGTACGGTAAGCTTTACCGTCCTCAAAAAGCGAAGTAAGAAATTGAAGCACGTCTGTTACAGGGGCTGAAACGGGATCCAGGTGCCTAGCCAGGCACCAATCAGTCCAAGATCTCCAGGCTGACCGATAAGACCGTCTGGTCCCTGGAGCCCATGCCTCGTCCAATAGGCGTCTAGCTGAGTCCGAAATTCCAGCGATGTTCCAGGGTTCCCTGAAATTCTGCACGCCAGAAGTTGGAGGGAGCCTTCGAGGATAAGAGGATGTCCGAGCCCCGAAGGATCTAACAAGAGGTCCGGGAAGAGCGGAAGAAGTAGAGGACACTGAATTAAGCACTCCAGAAGTTGGGGAAACCACGACTGGGTGGTCCAAAACGGGACTATAAGAACAAGATCCGCTCCCTGAAGGCGGGTTAGAGTTAAGACCCGTGGGATCAGAGCGAACGGAGGGAAGGCGTAGGAAATGTGACCTGTCCAATCTTGAAGGAAAGCATCTACCGCCTCTGCGTCTGGATCCGGACGCCAGCTGTAAAATCGTGGAAGTTGGGAGTTCAGGCGAGACGCAAAAAGGTCTAGATAGAAAGGACCCCAACGGGATGAAATGGATGAGAAGACTGTGGTGTCTAATCTCCAATCGCTGGAGTCCGACAGAAAACGAGAGCTCCAGTCCGCATGGGTATTGTGTAGGCCCGGTATATACTCTGCCGACACCGTGATCTCCCTGGCAAGGCAGAAAGTCCAGAAATCCCGCGCCAGGTGGGATAGGGTTGTAGAATGTGTGCCTCCCATGGCATTGACATACCTGACTGCAGAGATGTTGTCCATCCGTAATCTGATGCAAGCCTTGGTCAGGTTGCTCGCGAAACTGCGAACTGCAAAAGAACCCGCCAGCAGTTCTAAGGCGTTGATGTGAAGGGTCGACTCCTCTACCGACCAACGACCTCCAGTAGACACACCGTTGCTGTAAGCTCCCCAGCCTAGAAGGCTGGCATCTGACTCTATCGTGATATCCGGACGGGGACGAAAAATCGCCTTCCCATTCCACACTCCCAGGTTGTGGATCCACCAAGACAACTCGTCTCTGGTGTCCTCGTCCAAGGTGATCAAATCCGCGTAGGATGCTCCCGATTGAAGGTGGGCAATCTTGAGCCTCTGCAAGGCCCGATAATGTAGAGGAGCTGGGAACACTGCTTGGATGGACGAAGAGAGAAGGCCTATTATACGGGCCAGGTGGCGTAGGGAGACTTGTGGAAGAGAGGGCATGAAGGAGCTCCTTGCGGATGGCTCGCACTTTGGAAGGAGGGAGACTGAGGGTCTCCGTGGACGAATTGATGGTGAAGCCTAGAAACTCTATGGACTGGGCCGGAGTCAAAGTCGATTTCTCTAGGTTGAGAAGAAAACCCAGTCGAGATAATAGGTCCATGGAACATTGCAGATGTGTAAGCAGGACGGAAGGGCACTGGGCCATGATGAGGATATCGTCTAGATAAATAATCAGACGAATCCCTTGACTGCGGAGACAGGAGATGACCGGCCGTAGAAGTTTGGTGAAGCACCAGGGGGCCGAAGAAAGTCTGAAAGATAGACATGTGAATCTCCATATCTCCGAGCCCCAGAGAAAACGAAGAAGATCCCTGGACGACTCGGCTACCGGCACTGTCAGGTAGGCATCTTTCAGGTCTAGTTTGACCATCCAGTCGCCATGGAGTAGCAAATCCCTGAGAAGGTGAATGCCCTCCATCTTGAAGTGCCGATACCGCACGAAAGCGTTTAGGGCCCGAAGGTTGATTACGGGGTGCATTTGACCTCCTTTTTTGGCCACCAGGAACATACTGCTTAGGATTCCCTCCGTGGATACGGGAGCTCGCTCTATGGCACCCTTCTGACATAGCGCCGTCAGTTCCTGATGTAACAGCCTGCGCGTTGAGGACGGGAGGACTACAGGATGTGGGGGGGGGGAATTTGGATCTGCGAGCAAATCAGTTCTATGTGGAATCCCCGTACAGTAGAAAGAACCCATGGGTCGGCCGTGATGGTTGACCAGACATGGGAAAAAATACGGAGTCTGCCCCCTACCCAAGGGGTCAAAGAAGATGTTGGAAGTCGACTTACCGAAAGGGCGTCGGTTAGATGAACCCCTGGCTCCGCGGGAACGCCAAGTTGATCCTCGGGTGGGGAAGAAGGCGGGTGGCTGTCGGAACTCTTGAGTGTAGTGACGATAGGGGAAGGAGCCTCGACCCGAACCACGGGTCTGGAAGGAAGAACGGCCGGACAGGCGGCCCCTGGAGCTGCCGGCCCTGTGAGAGACCCTACCCTGGAATACTCGTTTCATCGAGGTCTGGGCCTTGTCAAGGGCAGTGAAGGCTCCTACGAACCGGGACAGGTCCTTTATAAAGGAGTCCCCAAACAGTAATCCCTGGGCCTCTTTACCAGCCTCTGTGAGGGCTAAATTGGAGAGTTTGGGTTCTATTTTGAAAAGAATCGCCTTTCTTCTCTCTATGGATAGTGACGTATTAACGTTGCCTGTTATGCACACAGCCCGCTGAACCCATCCCCGGAGTTCCTCCGGATCCACCAGTGAATTCTGGGATTTGGCTGACTCAGCCATTTTGAAAATTTTTGTTAGTGGGCCCAATAGGTCTAACAGTTTGTCCTGACAGGACTTTAAGGCCGACTCTAAACCCTTCTTTGGGTTCCAGCCCGATTTAGCGAGGAATTGACACATTTTCGGGTCAACGATAGGTGTCTCACATACTTTATTTGGAATTATGGGTCTGGGGCACTCCGCTTTCATTTTATTGCGCGCCTCCTTAGAAAGAGGCTGGCGCACTCAGGCTTCTAGGTACTTTGCCACATGTGAGGACGGGAGCCACTCTGCGGACCTTGGGTGATGCAATGTATCGGGATCAAATAGGGGTTCACCCTCGGGATCTAAAATGGCTGAGGATTCTATAGGAACCTCCGTGGAAGCAGACCGTGGCGTGATAGATCTGGAGGATGGACCTGGAAGGTCCGAATCCAAAAGATCGTCCTCCTCCAAGTCCTCAAATTCAATAGAGTTATACTGAGCCTCCTCATCTGAGTCGGGATCAGAGCCCGAAACATAATCTTGTAGCGCTCTAGCGCTTTTCCACTGCCTCGCCTTTTCTGCCTGGCGGGCATAGGCTCTTTTGCGTGAACGGGGCACGCCATCTTGGGTGGCTTCAGTTCCACCAGTCTTAATGGTTCTGGAGGCAGGTAGTAAGGTCTCGGATGGATGGGACCTAGAAGTTTTGGAGGAGGAGGGGCCGGCCATAAGGGCTTCAGAAATTGAAGTGGATATGGCCGTGGACATAGACCCCATGGCAGCCCGGATAGCTGCAGTCACTGAACGCTGAATAGCTGAAGTTTGTGCCTCTACAGACATGGCAGCTTGTTCTTGTGTATTAGAGGGCACCTCTACAATTTCAGGGGAAGATTCACACCCACCCATATTCACTTTGGACATTGTATCCAAGACTGTGTATTATTAATAGAGCCTAATGTGGCTTAACAACGGGCTAATATTACTAGGCTAATATTAATAGGGTTATAAGCAGTCTAAGAATATAGCCCAATGTGCGACAAAAACCCTAAATTCTAGATATCTATGAGGTAGCAGATAATACTGATGCTCCGGCAGCTCTTCTGAGGAGAATCGGCGCAAATCTCGCGAAATACCGCGAGATCACGCTCGATTCAGAGAGCAGAGAGCGGGATGCGCGCGAAAAGACGTCGGAGACTTGGTGAGGTAAAATGGCGGCCGAAATCTCGCGAGATCTCGGCCGCCCAGAAGGAAGCAGAAGCGGAGCGGTGCAGAGGTGGCGGTGGGTGACGGGAGAGTTATGGAGCGGCGAAATGGCCGCACAGGGAGTGGGGACGAACCCAGCAGCGCTACAGGTGGGAAAATGAAGCCTAAAAGGGAAAAAACTTGTGCCTATGGGAAAAAAGCAATAAGGGCAGAAAGGAAAGGGTGGGGAGGAATGACACACCTCACCAGAATGAGGACTACAAGGAGAAGCATAAAATATATATAACATATAATATATGACATATACTGAAGGGTTAAACAGAATTAGCTGTGTGATCTGTATGAAGGACAAGAGGTTGGGTGACATCATATTGAAGGGTGACTATGTATACATTTACCTCCTGTCTTTATAAGGGAAGTTTCTCGTCAGCATTTATTATAATGAGAGATGCCTTTCTTTCTCTATAAGGTACTGCTGTTATTGTAATAAGAACTCAAGCTATTCTTGTATGTATGCTTGAAAGTATATAAGGCCCTGTACGACAACAATAAATAGAACTGTTTCTGACATAATTCTGCATCTGTCATTGACACGTTCTCCAGACGTCTGTCTTTGGGGACACAGAAAGGAATCACGGTGCATAGAGAGACGGATAACATTCTTTCATATACCTAATACCATAATACAATAATACTAATAACGCTCAGCCCACAGACAATGAGACCACTGTACTTATCTGTGAGGAGAGCAGCAAAGAAAGAGGAGGAGTCGACAGTGGCTAGGACTGTTATACTGGCACAGTGGGGAGGAGTCAGTTGCCATGGTTTCAACTTTGATTGATTTGTTCGTTTTTTTTTGTTGCTGCTATACGATTTTAGAAAAGAAAGAGATAGCAATAGGAGCCTCCGTGTCATGTAATAAAATTAGTATTCGCCCCATAAAACCCAGGGGCAAAAAAATACAGAGTATTTTAAAAAAAAGTTTCATTTCTCCGCCCCCCCCCCCAACATCTCTGCGCCCTAAGGCAGCCTCTTGGTCTGCCTTATTATGGCGCCGGCCCTGCTCCCACTCTTGCAGCTGAAAGAAGTTGATTTTTACCTTCATTTTTTCAATCCCCGTCGGCTCAGGGGTGGGAGGGGGCATGGCCTAAGCAGTTCAGGGCGTGGCTTAACCAGTTCTGGGCGTGGCTTAACAGGACCTAGGAGTTGATTTTTAACTTCATTTTTTCAATCTGTCAGCTGAGGAGTTAGAGGGGGCGTGGCCTAACCGAATCAGGGGCGTGTTGTTTTGAACAGCTCACTCTAAGACAGTAGCACTGTGCTGTCTGAGTGTGAGCTGCAGGGAGAAAGTCACCATCCCTCCCACCTCTGCAGCTGACAGAAGTTTATTTTTACCTTTATTTTTTCTATCGCCGTCGGCTCAGGAGTGGGAGGGATTTAAGGGCATGGCTTAGCTGGGCATGGGGGCGGGGTTTTAAGTCTTTTGAGGGTGGACACATTGTGGCAGGGGGTGTGTCTGGGCTCCTTCCTGCAAGAGTGACGCCCCTCTGGGCACCTTACTGGCTCATTTGCATACCAAATAAACTGGATTTTCAGAGGATAAAATCATCTATTGCTGGAACAAAGGCAGATCTGGAAATAAGGTCCTAAGTGCTATCAGGCCGCGGCTTTACTGCAAGAGCGATGATCCTGGTGACGCAATTTCCTTTAAAGCTCTCCTACAGCAGTGAAGATAAATGGCTGGGATGTTATGGAAACCTGGAGTAAAACTGTGTGTATGTGGAGACTAAGGGCCTGCGAGCGTCTATTGGCTGATAAGGGTCATGTGACCAAGCTTCTATTGGCTGATAAGGGTCATGTGACCAAGCTTCTATTGGCTGATAAGGGTCATGTGACCAAGCTTCTATTGGCTGATAAGGGTCATGTGACCAAGCTTCTATTGGCTGATAAGGGTCATGTGACCAAGCTTCTATTGGCTGATGCATTTTTTGGGGAATATCTCAGGAACGGTACATCCTAGAGAGCCGAGACCTGGTCTAAAACCTTCCCGGACACCTGATGTGCCTGTGTGCCGAATTCTGTGATAGTAAATGCGACGGTGCGGATTCCTTTAGCGGACACACACACACACATACACTAAGCTTTATATATTAGATAACCTATACAATCCATACTGACCTCTACCCATACAGTACACAGCCTATATAATCCATACCGGCCTCTACACATACAGTACACAGCCTATATAATCCATACCGGCCTCTACACATACAGTACACAGCCTATATTATCCATACCGGCCTCTACACATACAGTACACAGCCTATATAATCCATACAGACCTCTACCCATACAGTACACAGCCTATATAATCCATACCGGCCTCTACACATACAGTACACAGCCTATATAATCCATACCGGCCTCTACACATACAGTACACAGCCTATATTATCCATACCGGCCTCTACACATACAGTACACAGCCTATATAATCCATACAGACCTCTACACATACAGTACACAGCCTATATAATCCATATCGACCTCTACACATACAGTACACAGCCTATATAATCCATACCGACCTCTACACATACAGTACACAGCCTATATAATCCATACTGACCTCTACACATACAGTACACAGCCTATACAATCCATACCGACCTCTACACATACAGTACACAGCCTATATAATCCATACCGGCCTCTACACATACAGTACACCGCCTATACAATCCATACTGACCTCTACCCATACAGTACACAGCCTATATAATCCATACCGGCCTCTACACATACAGTACACAGCCTATATAATCCACACCGGCCTCTACACATACAGTACACAGCCTATATAATCCATACCGGCCTCTACACATACAGTACACAGCCTATATAATCCATACCGGCCTCTACACATACAGTACACAGCCTATATAATCCATACCGGCCTCTACACATACAGTACACAGCCTATACAATCCATACTGACCTCTACCCATACAGTACACAGCCTATATAATCCATACCGGCCTCTACACATACAGTACACAGCCTATATAATCCATACCGGCCTCTACACATACAGTACGCAGCCTATATTATCCATACCGGCCTCTACACATACAGTACGCAGCCTATATAATCCATACAGACCTCTACACATACAGTACACAGCCTATATAATCCATACCGACCTCTACACATACAGTACACAGCCTATATAATCCATACTGACCTCTACACATACAGTACACAGCCTATATTAT
Organism: Bufo gargarizans; assembly: GCF_014858855.1. Classification (NCBI taxonomy): domain Eukaryota; kingdom Metazoa; phylum Chordata; class Amphibia; order Anura; family Bufonidae; genus Bufo; species Bufo gargarizans. The sequence continues at coordinate 1,434,625 of NC_058087.1, forward strand.
CCATACCGGCCTCTACACATACAGTACACAGCCTATATAATCCATACCGGCCTCTACACATACAGTACACAGCCTATATAATCCATACCGGCCTCTACACATACAGTACACAGCCTATATAATCCATACCGACCTCTACACATACAGTACACAGCCTATATAATCCATACCGGCCTCTACACATACAGTACACAGCCTATATAATCCATACCGACCTCTACACATACGGTACACAGCCTATATAATCCATACCGGCCTCTACACATACAGTACACAGCCTATATAATCCATACCGGCCTCTACACATACAGTACACAGCCTATATAATCCATACCGGCCTCTACACATACAGTACACAGCCTATATAATCCATACCGACCTCTACACATACAGTACACAGCCTATATAATCCATACCGGCCTCTACACATACAGTACACAGCCTATATAATCCATACCGGCCTCTACACATACAGTACACAGCCTATATAATCCATACCGGCCTCTACACATACAGTACACAGCCTATATAATCCATACCGGCCTCTACACATACAGTACACAGCCTATATAATCCATACCGGCCTCTACAAATACAGTACACAGCCTATATTATCCATACCGGCCTCTACACATACAGTACACAGCCTATATAATCCATACCGACCTCTACACATACAGTACACCGCCTATATAATCCATACCGGCCTCTACACATACAGTACACAGCCTATATAATCCATACCGGCCTCTACACATACAGTACACAGCCTATATAATCCATACCGACCTCTACACATACAGTACACAGCCTGTATAATCCATACCGGCCTCTACACATACAGTACACCGCCTATATTATCCATACCGGCCTCTACACATACAGTACACAGCCTATATAATCCATACTGACCTCTACACATACAGTACACAGCCTATACAATCCATACCGGCCTCTACACATAGTACACTGCCTATATAATCCATACCGGCCTCTACACATACAGTACACAGCCTATATAATCCATACCGGCCTCTACACATACAGTACACAGCCTATACAATCCATACCGGCCTCTACACATACAGTACACAGCCTATATAATCCATACCGACCTCTACACATACAGTAAACAGCCTATATCATCCATACCGACCTCTACACATACAGTACACATCCTATATAATCCATACCGACCTCTACACATACAGTACACAGCCTATACAATCCATACCGACCTCTACACACATACAGTACACAGCCTATATAATCCATACCGACCTCTACACATACAGTACACAGCTTATATAATCCATACCGACCTCTACACACATACAGTACACAGCCTATATAATCCATACCGACCTCTACACATACAGTACACAGCCTATATAATCCATACCGGCCTCTACACATACAGTACACAGCCTATATAATCCATACTGACCTCTACACATACAGTACACAGCCTATATAATCCATACCGACCTCTACACATATAGTACACTGCCTATATAATCCATACCGACCTCTACACACATACAGTACACAGCCTATATAATCCATACCGGCCTCTACACATACAGTACACAGCCTATATAATCCATACCGGCCTCTACACATACAGTACACAGCCTATATTATCCATACCGACCTCTACACATACAGTACACAGCCTATATAATCCACACCGGCCTCTACACATACAGTACACAGCCTATATAATCCATACCGGCCTCTACACATATAGTACACCGCCTATATACTCCATACTGACCTCTACACATACAGTACACATCCTATATTATCCATACCGACCTCTACACATACAGTACACCGCCTATATAATCCATACCGACCTCTACACATACAGTACACTGCCTATACAATCCATACTGACCTCTACACATACAGTACACTGCCTATACAATCCATACCGACCTCTACACATACAGTACACAGCCTATATTATCCATACCGGCCTCTACACATACAGTACACAGCCTATATAATCCATACCGATCTCTACACATACAGTACACAGCCTATATAATCCATACTGACCTCTACACATATAGTACACTGCCTATACAATCCATACCGACCTCTACACATACAGTACACAGCCTATATTATCCATACCGGCCTCTACACATACAGTACACAGCCTATATTATCCATCCTGACCTCTACACATACAGTACACAGCCTATATAATCCATACTGACCTCTACACATACAGTACACAGCCTATATAATCCATACCGGCCTCTACACATACAGTACACAGCCTATATTATCCATACCGACCTCTACACATACAGTACACAGCCTATATAATCCATACCGGCCTCTACACATACAGTACACAGCCTATATTATCCATCCTGACCTCTACACATACAGTACACAGCCTATATAATCCATACCGATCTCTACACATACAGTACACTGCCTATATTATCCATACTGACCTCTACACATACAGTACACCGCCTATATAATCCATACCGACCTCTACACATACAGTACACAGCCTATATAATCCATACCGATCTCTACACATATAGTACACCGCCTATATAATCCATACCGGCCTCTACACATATAGTACACCGCCTATATAATCCATACCGGCCTCTACACATACAGTACACAGCCTATATAATCCATACCGACCTCTACACATACAGTACACAGCCTATATAATCCATACTGACCTCTACACATACAGTACACATCCTATATAATCCATACCGACCTCTACACATACAGTACACATCCTATACAATCCATACCGGCCTCTACACATACAGTACACTGCCTATATAATCCATACCGACCTCTACACACATACAGTACACAGCCTATATAATCCATACCGACCTCTACACATACAGTACACAGCCTATACAATCCATACTGACCTCTACACATACAGTACACAGCCTATATAATCCATACCGACCTCTACACACATACAGTACACAGCCTATATAATCCATACCGACCTCTACACATACAGTACACAGCCTATACAATCCATACCGGCCTCTACACATACAGTACACAGCCTATATAATCCATACCGACCTCTACACATACAGTACACAGCCTATACAATCCATACCGGCCTCTACACATACAGTACACTGCCTATATAATCCATACCGACCTCTACACATACAGTACACAGCCTATATAATCCATACCGACCTCTACACATACAGTACACAGCCTATACAATCCATACCGGCCTCTACACATACAGTACACTGCCTATACAATCCATACCGACCTCTACACATACAGTACACAGCCTATATTATCCATACCGACCTCTACACATACAGTACACCGCCTATATAATCCATACCGGCCTCTACACATACAGTACACAGCCTATATAATCCATACCGGCCTCTACACATACAGTACACTGCCTATATTATCCATACCGACCTCTACACATACAGTACACAGCCTATATAATCCATACCGACCTCTACACATACAGTACACAGCCTATATAATCCATACCGGCCTCTACACATATAGTACACCGCCTATATACTCCATACTGACCTCTACACATACAGTACACATCCTATATTATCCATACCGACCTCTACACATACAGTACACTGCCTATACAATCCATACTGACCTCTACACATATAGTACACTGCCTATACAATCCATACCGACCTCTACACATACAGTACACAGCCTATATTATCCATACCGGCCTCTACACATACAGTACACAGCCTATATAATCCATACCGATCTCTACACATACAGTACACAGCCTATATAATCCATACTGACCTCTACACATATAGTACACTGCCTATACAATCCATACCGACCTCTACACATACAGTACACAGCCTATATAATCCATACCGGCCTCTACACATACAGTACACAGCCTATATTATCCATACCGGCCTCTACACATACAGTACACAGCCTATATTATCCATACCGGCCTCTACACATACAGTACACAGCCTATATTATCCATACCGGCCTCTACACATACAGTACACAGCCTATATAATCCATACTGACCTCTACACATACAGTACACAGCCTATATAATCCATACCGGCCTCTACACATACAGTACACAGCCTATATAATCCATACCGGCCTCTACACATACAGTACACAGCCTATATAATCCATACCGACCTCTACACATACAGTACACAGCCTATATAATCCATACCGGCCTCTACACATACAGTACACAGCCTATATTATCCATCCTGACCTCTACACATACAGTACACAGCCTATATAATCCATACCGATCTCTACACATACAGTACACTGCCTATATTATCCATACTGACCTCTACACATACAGTACACCGCCTATATAATCCATACCGACCTCTACACAAACAGTACACAGCCTATATAATCCATACCGACCTCTACACATACAGTACACAGCCTATACAATCCATACTGACCTCTACACATACAGTACACAGCCTATATAATCCATACCGGCCTCTACACATACAGTACACAGCCTATATAATCCATACCGACCTCTACACATACAGTACACAGCCTATATAATCCATACTGACCTCTACACATACAGTACACAGCCTATACAATCCATACCGGCCTCTACACACATACAGTACACAGCCTATATAATCCATACCGACCTCTACACATACAGTACACAGCCTATATTATCCATACCGGCCTCTACACATACAGTACACCGCCTATATAATCCATACCGACCTCTACACATACAGTACACAGCCTATACAATCCATACCGGCCTCTACACACATACAGTACACAGCCTATATAATCCATACCGACCTCTACACATACAGTACACAGCCTATATTATCCACACCGGCCTCTACACATACAGTACACCGCCTATACAATCCATACTGACCTCTACACATACAGTACACAGCCTATATAATCCATACCGACCTCTACACATACAGTACACAGCCTATATAATCCATACCGACCTCTACACATACAGTACACAGCCTATACAATCCATACCGGCCTCTACACATACAGTACACAGCCTATATAATCCATACCGGCCTCTACACATACAGTACACAGCCTATATAATCCATACCGACCTCTACACACATAGTACACATCCTATATAATCCACACCGGCCTCTACACATATAGTACACAGCCTATATAATCCATACCGGCCTCTACACATACAGTACACAGCCTATATAATCCATACCGACCTCTACACACATAGTACACATCCTATATAATCCACACCGGCCTCTACACATATAGTACACAGCCTATATAATCCATACCGGCCTCTACACATACAGTACACAGCCTATATAATCCATACCGGCCTCTACACATATAGTACACAGCCTATATAATCCATACCGACCTCTACACATACAGTACACAGCCTATATAATCCATACCGACCTCTACACATACAGTACACAGCCTATATAATCCATACTGACCTCTACACATATAGTACACAGCCTATATAATCCATACCGACCTCTACACATACAGTACACAGCCTATATAATCCATACCGACCTCTACACATACAGTACACAGCCTATATAATCCATACCGGCCTCTACACATACAGTACACAGCCTATATAATCCATACTGACCTCTACACATACAGTACACAGCCTATATAATCCATACCGACCTCTACACATACAGTACACATCCTATATTATCCATACCGGCCTCTACACATACAGTACACAGCCTATACAATCCATACCGGCCTCTACACATACAGTACACAGCCTATATAATCCATACCGACCTCTACACATACAGTACACAGCCTATATAATCCATACCGACCTCTACACATACAGTACACAGCCTATATAATCCATACCGGCCTCTACACATACAGTACACAGCCTATATAATCCATACCGACCTCTACACATACAGTACACAGCCTATATAATCCATACCGACCTCTACACATACAGTACACAGCCTATATAATCCATACCGACCTCTACACATACAGTACACAGCCTATATAATCCATACTGACCTCTACACATACAGTACACATCCTATATTATCCATACTGACCTCTACATACAGTCCTGATCAAAAGGTTAAGACCACTTGAAAAATGGCACAAACTCCTATTTATCACGGCTGGATCTGAACAAGGTTCCAAGTGGAGCTTCAACAAGAAGAGATTGAGGGAGACTGAGGATTTTTTGAGCATTCAATTTAATGAAAACAACGATTAAACTGAACCCGGCTGTTTTTCAGCTGATCCATAGTTTCGGACCACCTGCCTTTACAAGGCCCAATCTGTGCAGAGATGTGGATTCATGGTCATCTTCGGTAGTCACACGTTGTGGTGGCAAAGGCAAAAAAACTCTCCCTTTTTGACCGTGGTCGGGTTGTTGAGCTGCATAAGCAGGGTCTCTCACCGCGCGCCATCGCTGCTGAGGTCGGACGCAGGAAGACAGTCATTTGGAATTTCTTAAATGATCCTGAGGGTTATGGAAGAAAGAAAGTCAAGTGGAAGACCCCAAAAAATGTTATCAGCTGGAGGATCCAATTGGCTGTCCATCAAGACACTGGACGATCCTCAACCCAAATTAAGGCCCTTACTGGTGCTGACTGCAGCCCCATAACCATCAGACGGCATCTGAGACTGAAGGGCTTCAAAAACAAAAAACGTCTTCAAAGACCTTGTCTCCTTGAACACCACAGAACTGCACCAAACATGGGACATTCAAAGGTGGAAGAAAGTTTTATTCTCCGATGAGATTTTTTTTTTTACCTTGATGGTCCTGATGGTTTCCAACGTTAGTGGCATTACAAGCAGATCCCACCTGAGATGATTTCTACGCGCCACAGTGGAGGGGGCGCCATAATGGTCTGGGGTTCTTTTTCCTTCAGTGGAACAATGGAGCTTCAGAAGGTGCAGGGGCGTCAAACGGCCGCTGGCTATGTCCAGATGTTGCAGAGAGCATTCCTCATGACTGAGGGCCCTCGTCTGTGTGGTAACGACTGGGTTTTTCAACAGGACGCTACAGTACACAATGCCAGCAGGACAAGGGACTTCTTCCAGGAGAAGAACATCACTCTTTTGGCCCATCCTGCGTGTTCCCCTGATCTAAATCCAATTGAGAACCTTTGGGGATGGATGGCAAGGGAAGTTTACAAAAATGGACAACAGTTCCAGACAGTAGATGGCCTTCGTGCGGCCATCTTCACCACTTGGAGAAAGGTTCCCACTCACCTCATGGAAACGCTTGCATCAAGCATGCCGAAACAATAACGGCGGAGCTATTCATTACTGAGGTCATGTTTGGAAGTTGGATTTCTGTTTTGGGGGGGGGGGGGGGGTTATTTTTTTTTTGGAGGTGTGGTCCTAAACTTTTGATCAGCTGAAAAACAGCCTGTTTCCAGTTTATTTGTTGTTTTCATTAAATTGAATGCTCAAGAAATGTTTTGTCTCCCTCCCATTTCTTCTTGTTGCATGATGAAGCTCTACTTGGAACCTTGTGAAGATCCAGCCATGCTACATAGGATTGTTTGCCATTTTTCAAGTGGTCTTAAACTTTTGATCAGAACTGTATATGACACAGACTATATATTCCATACTGACACACACATTATATATATATACACACACCACAGACCAAAAGTTTTCTTTATTTTTATGACTATGACAATTGTAGATTCGCACTGAAGGCATCAAAACTATGAATTAACACATGTGGAATTATATACATAACAAACAAGTGTGAAACAACTGAAAATATGTCATATTCTAGGTTCTTCAGAGTAGCCACCTTTTGCTTTGATTACTGCTTTGCACACTCTTGGCATTCTCTTGATGAGCTCCAAGAGGTAGTCACCTGAAATGGTCTTCCAACAGTCTTGAAGGAGTTCCCAGAGATGCTTAGCACTTGTTGGCCCTTTTGCCTTCACTCTGCGGTCCAGCTCACCCCAAACCATCTCGATTGGGTTCAGGTCCGGTGACTGTGGAAGCCAGGTCATCAGGCGCAGCACCCCATCACTCTCCTTCATGGTCAAATAGCCCTTACACAGCCTGGAGGTGTGTTTGGGGTCATTGTCCTGTTGAAAAATAAATGATGGTCCAACTAAACGCAAACCGGATGGAATAGCATGCCGCTGCAAGATGCTGTGGTAGCCATGCTGGTTCAGTATGCCTTCAATTTTGAATAAATCCCCAACAGTGTCACCAGCAAAGCCCCCCCCCCCCCACACCATCACACCTCCTCCACCATGCATCACGGTGGGAACCAGGCATGTAGAGTCCATCCGTTCACCTTTTCTGCGTCGCACAAAGACACGGTGGTTGGAACCAAAGATCTCAAATTGACTCATCAGACCAAAGCACAGATTTCCACTGGTCTAATGTCCATTCCTTGTGTTCTTTAGCCCAAACAAGTCTCTTCTGCTTGTTGCCTGTCCTTAGCAGTGGTTTCCTAGCAGATCTTCTACCATGAAGGCCTGATTCACACAGTCTCCTCCTAACAGTTGTTCTAGAGATGTGTCTGCTGCTAGAACTCTGGGTGGCATTGACCTGGTCTCTAATCTGAGCTGCTGTTAACCTGCGATTTCTGAGGCCGGTGACTCGGATGGACTTCTCCTCCGCAGCAGAGGTGACTCTTGGTCTTCCTTTCCTGGGGCGGTCCGCATGGGAGCCAGTTTCTTTGTAGGGCTTGATGGTTTATGTGACTGCACTTGGGGACACTTTCAAAGTTTTCCCAATTTTTCGGACTGACTGACCTTAATTTCTTAAAGTAATGATGGCCACTCGTTTTTCTTTACTTAGCTGCTTTTTTCTTGCCATAATACAAATTATAACAGTCTATTCAGTAGGACTATCAGCTGTGTGTCCACCTGACTTCTCAACGCAACTGATGGTCCCAACCCCATTTATAAGGCAAGAAATCCCACTTATTACACCTGACAGGGCACACCTGTGAAGTGAAGACCATTTCAGGTGACTACCTCGTGAAGCTCATCAAGAGAATGCCAAGAGTGTGCAAAGCAGTAATCAAAGCAAAAGGCGGCTACTGTGAAGACCCTAGAATATGACATATTTTCAGTTGTTTCACACTTTTCTGCTATGTATATAATTCCACATGTGATAATTCATAGTTTTGATGCCTTCAGTGCGAATCTACAATTGTCATAGTCATGAAAATAAAGAAAACTCTTTGAATGAGAAGAAGGTGCGTCCAAACTTTTGGTCTGTACTGTATATATGACACATCCTATATAATCCATACCGGCCTCTACACATACAGTACACAGCCTATATAATCCACACCGGCCTCTACACATATAGTACACAGCCTATATAATCCATACCGACCTCTACACATACAGTACACAGCCTATATAATCCATACCGGCCTCTACGCATAGTACACAGCCTATATAATCCACACCGACCTCTACACATAGTACACAGCCTATATAATCCATACCGGCCTCTACACATACAGTACACAGCCTATACAATCCATACCGGCCTCTACACATACAGTACACAGCCTATATAATCCATACCGGCCTCTACACATACAGTACACAGCCTATACAATCCATACTGACCTCTACACATACAGTACACAGCCTATATAATCCATACCGACCTCTACACATACAGTACACAGCCTATATAATCCATACCGACCTCTACACATACAGTACACAGCCTATATAATCCATACCGACCTCTACACATACAGTACACAGCCTATATAATCCATACCGACCTCTACACATACAGTACACAGCCTATATAATCCATACTGACCTCTACACATACAGTACACAGCCTATATAATCCATACCGACCTCTACACATACAGTACACAGCCTATATAATCCATACCGACCTCTACACATACAGTACACAGCCTATATAATCCATACCGACCTCTACACATACAGTACACAGCCTATATAATCCATACCGGCCTCTACACATACAGTACACAGCCTATATAATCCATACTGACCTCTACACATACAGTACACAGCCTATATAATCCATACCGACCTCTACACATACAGTACACAGCCTATATAATCCATACCGACCTCTACACATACAGTACACAGCCTATATAATCCACACCGGCCTCTACACATACAGTACACAGCCTATATAATCCATACCGACCTCTACACATACAGTACACAGCCTATATAATCCATACCGGCCTCTACACATACAGTACACAGCCTATATAACCCATACTGACCTCTACACATACAGTACACAGCCTATATAATCCATACCGACCTCTACACATACAGTACACATCCTATATAATCCATAGCGACCTCTACACATACAGTACACATTCTATATAATCCATACCGACCTCTACACATACAGTACACCGCCTATATAATCCATACCGACCTCTACACATACAGTACACAGCCTATATAATCCATACTGGCCTCTACACATACAGTACACAGCCTATACAATCCATACTGACCTCTACACATACAGTACACATCCTATACAATCCATACTGACCTCTACACATACAGTACACAGCCTATATAATCCATACTGACCTCTACACATACAGTACACAGCCTATATCATCCATACCGGCCTCTAAACATACAGTACACATCCTATACAATCCATACTGACCTCTACACATACAGTACACATTCTATATTATCCATACCGGCCTCTACACATACAGTACGCATTCTATATTATCCATACCGGCCTCTACACAAACAGTACACAGCCTATATTATCCATACCGACCTCTACACATACAGTACACAGCCTATATAATCCATACCGGCCTCTACACATACAGTACACAGCCTATATAATACATACTGACCTCTACACATACAGTACACAGCCTATATAATCCATACCGGCCTCTACACATACAGTACACAGCCTATACAATCCATACTGACCTCTACACATACAGTACACCGCCTATATAATCCATACTGACCTCTACACATACAGTACGCATTCTATATTATCCATACCGGCCTCTACACAAACAGTACACAGCCTATATAATCCATACCGACCTCTACACATACAGTACACAGCCTATATAATCCATACCGACCTCTACACATACAGTACACAGCCTATACAATCCATACCGACCTCTACACATACAGTACACAGCCTATATAATCCATACCGGCCTCTACACATACAGTACACAGCCTATATAATCCATACCGGCCTCTACACATACAGTACACAGCCTATACAATCCATACTGACCTCTACACATACAGTACACAGCCTATATAATCCATACTGGCCTCTACACATACAGTACACAGCCTATATAATCCATACCGGCCTCTACACATACAGTACACAGCCTATATAATCCATACCGACCTCTACACATACAGTACACAGCCTATATAATCCATACCGGCCTCTACACATACAGTACACCGCCTATATAATCCATACCGACCTCTACACATACAGTACACAGCCTATATAATCCATACCGGCCTCTACACATACAGTACACAGCCTATATAATCCATACCGGCCTCTACACATAGTACACAGCCTATATAATCCATACCGACCTCTACACATACAGTACACATCCTATATAATCCATAGCGACCTCTACACATATAGTACACTGCCTATATAATCCATACCGACCTCTACACATACAGTACACAGCCTATATAATCCATACCGGCCTCTACACATACAGTACACAGCCTATATAATCCATACCGACCTCTACACATACAGTACACAGCCTATATAATCCATACCGACCTCTACACATAAAGTACACAGCCTATATAATCCATACTGACCTCTACACATACGGTACACCGCCTATATAATCCATACCGACCTCTACACATACAGTACACAGCCTATATAATCCATACCGGCCTCTACACATACGGTACACAGCCTATATAATCCACACCGGCCTCTACACATACGGTACACATTCTATATAATCCATACCGATCTCTACACATACAGTACACAGCCTATATAATCCATACTGACCTCTACACATACAGTACACATCCTATACAATCCATACTGACCTCTACACATACAGTACACAGCCTATACAATCCATACTGACCTCTACACATACAGTACACAGCCTATATAATCCATACCGACCTCTACACATACAGTACACAGCCTATATAATCCATACCGACCTCTACACATACAGTACACAGCCTATATAATCCATACCGACCTCTACACATAAAGTACACAGCCTATATAATCCATACTGACCTCTACACATACGGTACACCGCCTATATAATCCATACCGACCTCTACACATACAGTACACAGCCTATATAATCCATACCGGCCTCTACACATACGGTACACAGCCTATATAATCCACACCGGCCTCTACACATACGGTACACATTCTATATAATCCATACCGATCTCTACACATACAGTACACAGCCTATATAATCCATACCGACCTCTACACATACAGTACACATCCTATACAATCCATACTGACCTCTACACATACAGTACACATCCTATACAATCCATACTGACCTCTACACATACAGTACACCGCCTATATAATCCATACTGACCTCTACACATACAGTACACATCCTATACAATCCATACTGACCTCTACACATACAGTACACCGCCTATATAATCCATACCGGCCTCTACACATACAGTACACAGCCTATATAATCCATACCGACCTCTACACATACAGTACACAGCCTATATAATCCATACCGGCCTCTACACATACAGTACACAGCCTATATAATCCATACTGACCTCTACACATACAGTACACAGCCTATATAATCCATACCGACCTCTACACATACAGTACACAGCCTATATAATCCATACCGACCTCTACACATACAGTACACAGCCTATATAATCCACACCGGCCTCTACACATACAGTACACATTCTATATAATCCATACCGACCTCTACACATACAGTACACCGCCTATATAATCCATACCGACCTCTACACATACAGTACACAGCCTATATAATCCTATACTGGCCTCTACACATACAGTACACAGCCTATACAATCCATACTGACCTCTACACATACAGTACACATCCTATACAATCCATACTGACCTCTACACATACAGTACACAGCCTATATAATCCATACTGACCTCTACACATACAGTACACAGCCTATATCATCCATACCGGCCTCTAAACATACAGTACACATCCTATACAATCCATACTGACCTCTACACATACAGTACACATTCTATATTATCCATACCGGCCTCTACACATACAGTACGCATTCTATATTATCCATACCGGCCTCTACACAAACAGTACACAGCCTATATTATCCATACCGACCTCTACACATACAGTACACAGCCTATATAATCCATACCGGCCTCTACACATACAGTACACAGCCTATATAATACATACTGACCTCTACACATACAGTACACAGCCTATATAATCCATACCGGCCTCTACACATACAGTACACAGCCTATACAATCCATACTGATCTCTACACATACAGTACACAGCCTATATAATCCACACTGACCTCTACACATACAGTACACAGCCTATATAATCCATACCGGCCTCTACACATACAGTACACCGCCTATATAATCCATACTGACCTCTACACATACAGTACGCATTCTATATTATCCATACCGGCCTCTACACAAACAGTACACAGCCTATATAATCCATACCGACCTCTACACATACAGTACACAGCCTATATAATCCATACCGACCTCTACACATACAGTACACAGCCTATACAATCCATACCGACCTCTACACATACAGTACACAGCCTATATAATCCATACCGGCCTCTACACATACAGTACACAGCCTATATAATCCATACCGGCCTCTACACATACAGTACACAGCCTATACAATCCATACTGACCTCTACACATACAGTACACAGCCTATATAATCCATACTGGCCTCTACACATACAGTACACAGCCTATATAATCCATACCGGCCTCTACACATACAGTACACAGCCTATATAATCCATACCGACCTCTACACATACAGTACACAGCCTATATAATCCATACCGGCCTCTACACATACAGTACACCGCCTATATAATCCATACCGACCTCTACACATACAGTACACAGCCTATATAATCCATACCGGCCTCTACACATACAGTACACAGCCTATATAATCCATACCGGCCTCTACACATAGTACACAGCCTATATAATCCATACCGACCTCTACACATACAGTACACATCCTATATAATCCATAGCGACCTCTACACATATAGTACACTGCCTATATAATCCATACCGACCTCTACACATACAGTACACAGCCTATATAATCCATACCGGCCTCTACACATACAGTACACAGCCTATATAATCCATACCGACCTCTACACATACAGTACACAGCCTATATAATCCATACCGACCTCTACACATAAAGTACACAGCCTATATAATCCATACTGACCTCTACACATACGGTACACCGCCTATATAATCCATACCGACCTCTACACATACAGTACACAGCCTATATAATCCATACCGGCCTCTACACATACGGTACACAGCCTATATAATCCACACCGGCCTCTACACATACGGTACACATTCTATATAATCCATACCGATCTCTACACATACAGTACACAGCCTATATAATCCATACTGACCTCTACACATACAGTACACATCCTATACAATCCATACTGACCTCTACACATACAGTACACAGCCTATACAATCCATACTGACCTCTACACATACAGTACACAGCCTATATAATCCATACCGACCTCTACACATACAGTACACAGCCTATATAATCCATACCGACCTCTACACATACAGTACACAGCCTATATAATCCATACCGACCTCTACACATAAAGTACACAGCCTATATAATCCATACTGACCTCTACACATACGGTACACCGCCTATATAATCCATACCGACCTCTACACATACAGTACACAGCCTATATAATCCATACCGGCCTCTACACATACGGTACACAGCCTATATAATCCACACCGGCCTCTACACATACGGTACACATTCTATATAATCCATACCGATCTCTACACATACAGTACACAGCCTATATAATCCATACTGACCTCTACACATACAGTACACAGCCTATACAATCCATACTGACCTCTACACATACAGTACACAGCCTATACAATCCATACTGACCTCTACACATACAGTACACAGCCTATATAATCCATACCGACCTCTACACATACAGTACACATCCTATACAATCCATACTGACCTCTACACATACAGTACACATCCTATACAATCCATACTGACCTCTACACATACAGTACACAGCCTATATAATCCATACCGACCTCTACACATACAGTACACAGCCTATATAATCCATACAGACCTCTACACATACAGTACACATCCTATATAATCCATAGCGACCTCTACACATATAGTACACTGCCTATATAATCCATACTGACCTCTACACATACAGTACACAGCCTATATAATCCATACCGACCTCTACACATACAGTACACAGCCTATATAATCCATACCGGCCTCTACACATACAGTACACAGCCTATATAATCCATACCGGCCTCTACACATAGTACACAGCCTATATAATCCATACTGACCTCTACACATACAGTACACAGCCTATATAATCCATACCGGCCTCTACACATACAGTACACAGCCTATATAATCCATACCGACCTCTACACATACAGTACACATCCTATATAATCCATAGCGACCTCTACACATATAGTACACTGCCTATATAATCCATACCGGCCTCTACACATACAGTACACATCCTATATAATCCATACCGGCCTCTACACACACAGTACACAGCCTATATAATCCATACCGACCTCTACACATACAGTACACAGCCTATATAATCCATACCGACCTCTACACATACAGTACACATCCTATATAATCCATACTGACCTCTACACATACAGTACACCGCCTATATAATCCATACCGACCTCTACACATACAGTACACAGCCTATATAATCCATACCGGCCTCTACACATACAGTACACAGCCTATATAATCCATACCGACCTCTACACATACAGTACACAGCCTATATAATCCATACCGGCCTCTACACATACAGTACACAGCCTATATTATCCATACCGGCCTCTACACATACAGTACACATTCTATATAATCGATACCGACCTCTACACATACAGTACACCGCCTATATAATCCATACCGACCTCTACACATACAGTACACAGCCTATATAATCCATACTGACCTCTACACATACAGTACACAGCCTATACAATCCATACTGACCTCTACACATACAGTACACATCCTATACAATCCATACCGGCCTTTACACATACAGTACACAGCCTATATAATCCATACTGACCTCTACACATACAGTACACAGCCTATATAATCCATACCGGCCTCTACACATACAGTACACAGCCTATATAATCCATACCGGCCTCTACACATACAGTACACAGCCTATATAATCCATACAGACCTCTACACATACAGTACGCATTCTATATTATCCATACCGGCCTCTACACAAACAGTACACAGCCTATATTATCCATACCGACCTCTACACATACAGTACACATCCTATATAATCCATAGCGACCTCTACACATATAGTACACTGCCTATATAATCCATACTGACCTCTACACATACAGTACACAGCCTATATAATCCATACCGACCTCTACACATACAGTACACATCCTATATAATCCATACTGACCTCTACACATACAGTACACAGCCTATACAATCCACACTGACCTCTACACATACAGTACACAGCCTATATAATCCATACTGACCTCTACACATACAGTACACAGCCTATATAATCCATACCGACCTCTACACATACAGTACACATCCTATATAATCCATAGCGACCTCTACACATATAGTACACCGCCTATATACTCCATACTGACCTCTACACATACAGTACGCATCCTATATAATCCATACCGGCCTCTACATATACAGTACACAGCCTATATAATCCATACCGGCCTCTACACATACAGTACACAGCCTATATAATCCATACCGGCCTCTACACATATAGTACACTGCCTATATAATCCATACCGACCTCTACACATACAGTACACAGCCTATATAATCCATACCGGCCTCTACACATACAGTACACAGCCTATACAATCCATACCGACCTCTACACATACAGTACACATCTCATATAATCCATACCGACCTCTACACATACAGTACACAGCCTATACAATCCATACTGACCTCTACACATACAGTACACAGCCTATATAATCCATACCGGCCTCTACACATACAGTACACAGCCTATATAATCCATACTGACCTCTACACATACAGTACACAGCCTATATAATCCATACCGGCCTCTACACATACAGTACACAGCCTATATAATCCATACCGGCCTCTACACATACAGTACACAGCCTATATAATCCATACCGACCTCTACACATACAGTACGCATTCTATATTATCCATACCGACCTCTACACATACAGTACACAGCCTATATAATCCATACCGACCTCTACACATACAGTACACATCCTATATAATCCATAGCGACCTCTACACATATAGTACACTGCCTATATAATCCATACCGACCTCTACACATACAGTACACAGCCTATATAATCCATACCGGCCTCTACACATACAGTACACAGCCTATATAATCCATACCGGCCTCTACACATAGTACACAGCCTATATAATCCATACCGACCTCTACACATACAGTACACATCCTATATAATCCATAGCGACCTCTACACATATAGTACACTGCCTATATAATCCATACCGACCTCTACACATACAGTACACAGCCTATATAATCCATACCGGCCTCTACACATACAGTACACAGCCTATATAATCCATACCGACCTCTACACATACAGTACACAGCCTATATAATCCATACCGACCTCTACACATACAGTACACAGCCTATATAATCCATACCGACCTCTACACATACAGTACACAGCCTATACAATCCATACTGACCTCTACACATACAGTACACATCCTATACAATCCATACTGACCTCTACACATACAGTACACAGCCTATATAATCCATACCGGCCTCTACACATACAGTACACCGCCTATATAATCCATACCG
Source organism: Bufo gargarizans (assembly GCF_014858855.1). Lineage (NCBI taxonomy): Eukaryota > Metazoa > Chordata > Amphibia > Anura > Bufonidae > Bufo > Bufo gargarizans. The sequence goes on from NC_058087.1 coordinate 1,453,005, forward strand.
GCCTCTACACAAACAGTACGCAGCCTATATAATCCATACCGGCCTCTACACATACAGTACACAGCCTATATAATCCATACCGGCCTCTACACATACAGTACACAGCCTATATAATCCATACCGACCTCTACACAAACAGTACACAGCCTATATAATCCATACCGGCCTCTACACAAACAGTACACAGCCTATATTATCCATACCGACCTCTACACATACAGTACACAGCCTATATAATCCATACCGGCCTCTACACATAGTACACAGCCTATATAATCCATACCGACCTCTACACATACAGTACACATCCTATATAATCCATAGCGACCTCTACACATATAGTACACTGCCTATATAATCCATACCGACCTCTACACATACAGTACACAGCCTATATAATCCATACCGACCTCTACACATACAGTACACAGCCTATATAATCCATACCGGCCTCTACACATACAGTACACAGCCTATATAATCCATACCGGCCTCTACACATAGTACACAGCCTATATAATCCATACCGACCTCTACACATACAGTACACATCCTATATAATCCATAGCGACCTCTACACATATAGTACACCGCCTATATACTCCATACTGACCTCTACACATACAGTACACATCCTATATAATCCATACCGGCCTCTACACATACAGTACACAGCCTATATAATCCATACCGGCCTCTACACATACATTACACAGCCTATATAATCCATACCGGCCTCTACACATATAGTACACTGCCTATACAATCCATACCGACCTCTACACATACAGTACACAGCCTATATAATCCATACCGGCCTCTACACATACAGTACACAGCCTATACAATCCATACCGACCTCTACACATACAGTACACAGCCTATACAATCCATACTGACCTCTACACATACAGTACACATCCTATACAATCCATACTGACCTCTACACATACAGTACACAGCCTATATAATCCATACCGGCCTCTACACATACAGTACACAGCCTATATAATCCATACAGACCTCTACACATACAGTACGCATTCTATATTATCCATACCGGCCTCTACACAAACAGTACACAGCCTATATTATCCATACCGACCTCTACACATACAGTACACAGCCTATATAATCCATACTGACCTCTACACATACAGTACACATCCTATATAATCCATAGCGACCTCTACACATACAGTACACAGCCTATATACTCCATACTGACCTCTACACATACAGTACACATCCTATATAATCCATACCGGCCTCTACACATATAGTACACTGCCTATATAATCCATACCGACCTCTACACATACAGTACACAGCCTATATAATCCATACTGACCTCTACACATATAGTACACAGCCTATATAATCCATACAGACCTCTACACATACAGTACACATCCTATATACTCCATACTGACCTCTACACATACAGTACACAGCCTATATAATCCATACCGGCCTCTACACATACAGTACACAGCCTATATAATCCATACCGGCCTCTACACATACAGTACACAGCCTATATAATCCATACCGGCCTCTACACATACAGTACACAGCCTATACAATCCATACCGACCTCTACACATACAGTACACAGCCTATATAATCCATACCGGCCTCTACACATACAGTACACAGCCTATACAATCCATACCGACCTCTACACATACAGTACACATCCTATATAATCCATACCGACCTCTACACATACAGTACACAGCCTATACAATCCATACTGACCTCTACACATACAGTACACAGCCTATATAATCCATACCGGCCTCTACACATACAGTACACAGCCTATATAATCCATACCGGCCTCTACACATACAGTACACAGCCTATATAATCCATACAGACCTCTACACATACAGTACGCATTCTATATTATCCATACCGGCCTCTACACAAACAGTACACAGCCTATATAATCCATACCGGCCTCTACACATACAGTACACAGCCTATATAATCCATACCGGCCTCTACACATACAGTACACAGCCTATATTATCCATACCGACCTCTACACATACAGTACACAGCCTATATAATCCATACCGGCCTCTACACATAGTACACTGCCTATATAATCCATACCGACCTCTACACATACAGTACACAGCCTATATAATCCATACCGGCCTCTACACATACAGTACACAGCCTATATAATCCATACCGGCCTCTACACATACAGTACACATCCTATATAATCCATAGCGACCTCTACACATATAGTACACTGCCTATATAATCCATACCGACCTCTACACATACAGTACACAGCCTATATAATCCATACCGGCCTCTACACATACAGTACACAGCCTATATAATCCATACTGACCTCTACACATACAGTACACAGCCTATATAATCCATACCGACCTCTACACATACAGTACACAGCCTATATAATCCATACCGGCCTCTACACATACAGTACACAGCCTATACAATCCATACCGGCCTCTACACATACAGTACACAGCCTATACAATCCATACCGGCCTCTACACATACAGTACACAGCCTATATAATCCATACTGACCTCTACACATACAGTACACAGCCTATATAATCCATACTGACCTCTACACATACAGTACACAGCCTATACAATCCACACTGACCTCTACACATACAGTACACAGCCTATATAATCCATACCGACCTCTACATATACAGTACACAGCCTATATAATCCATACCGACCTCTACATATACAGTACACAGCCTATATAATCCATACCGGCCTCTACACATACAGTACACAGCCTATATAATCCATACCGGCCTCTACACATACAGTACACAGCCTATATAATCCATACCGGCCTCTACACATACAGTACACAGCCTATATAATCCATACCGACCTCTACATATACAGTACACAGCCTATATAATCCATACCGGCCTCTACACATACAGTACACAGCCTATATAATCCATACCGGCCTCTACACATACAGTACACAGCCTATATAATCCATACCGGCCTCTACACATACAGTACACAGCCTATACAATCCATACTGACCTCTACACATACAGTACACATCCTATACAATCCATACTGACCTCTACACATACAGTACACAGCCTATATAACTCATACCGATCTCTACACATACAGTACACAGCCTATATAATCCATACCGGCCTCTACACATACAGTACACATCCTATACAATCCATACTGACCTCTACACATACAGTACACAGCCTATATAATCCATACCGGCCTCTACATATACAGTACACAGCCTATATAATCCATACCGGCCTCTACACATACAGTACACAGCCTATACAATCCATACCGGCCTCTACACATACAGTACACAGCCTATATACTCCATACCGGCCTCTACACATACAGTACACAGCCTATATAATCCATACCGACCTCTACACATACAGTACACAGCCTATATAATCCATACCGACCTCTACACATACAGTACACAGCCTATATAATCCATACCGACCTCTACACATACAGTACACAGCCTATATAATCCATACTGACCTCTACACATACAGTACACAGCCTATATAATCCATACCGGCCTCTACACATACAGTACACAGCCTATATAATCCACACTGACCTCTACACATACAGTACACAGCCTATATAATCCATACTGACCTCTACACATACAGTACACCGCCTATATAATCCATACCGGCCTCTACACATACAGTACACAGCCTATATAATCCATACCGACCTCTACACATACAGTACACAGCCTATATAATCCATACCGACCTCTACACATACAGTACACAGCCTATATAATCCATACCGACCTCTACACATACAGTACACAGTCTATATAATCCATACTGACCTCTACACATACAGTACACAGCCTATATAATCCATACCGGCCTCTACACATACAGTACACAGCCTATATAATCCATACTGACCTCTACACATACAGTACACAGTCTATATAATCCATACCGGCCTCTACACATACAGTACACAGCCTATATAATCCATACCGGCCTCTACACATACAGTACACAGCCTATATAATCCATACCGGCCTCTACACATACAGTACACAGCCTATACAATCCATACTGACCTCTACACATATAGTACACAGCCTATATAATCCATACCGGCCTCTACACATACAGTACACAGTCTATATAATCCATACCGACCTCTACACATACAGTACACAGCCTATATACTCCATACCGACCTCTACACATACAGTACACAGCCTATATAATCCATACCGGCCTCTACACATACAGTACACAGCCTATACAATCCATACCGGCCTCTACACATATAGTACACTGCCTATATAATCCATACTGACCTCTACACATACAGTACACAGCCTATATAATCCATACCGGCCTCTACACACATAGTACACCGCCTATATAATCCATACCGGCCTCTACACATATAGTACACCGCCTATACAATCCATACCGGCCTCTACACATAAGCATCCTGCACATTTGACACTTATGTGCCTCCATGTCTGCTCTCCACCACCTCTCCTCATGCACTTCCCTCACCTAGATCTATCCTCCCATTAGCACTATGGGCATTGGGCCACTTTGTGGGTGAAGCCTCTTCCAGCCTCATGGCCCAGCAGGGTGTGATGTTTCCCGGTAATTCCTGAGGCGGTTTATCTCCATGTCAGCTCCAGGAACTGCTGAGCGGAGCAGGCGTTGGACTGACAGGTGGATAATAGCTTCCCATCCGGCACGGGGAGCTCACAATCTCACAGAGCGACCCAGAGTCATTATTCAGGCATGAAGCGATGAGTAACAATGGTGTCGCTGCTTTTATTACTCGTTTTGAGTTGTAGCGTGAAACATTAAGGTAGATGTTTGAGAGATGGCGGCTGAGCAGACAAATGAGCTTACAAGCAGCGGTGATGATAAACGCAGGGGAGTCAGGGCGGATCGCAGGCGCTGTTTGTAAGCTTCTCCGTACAAGCTTCTCCTGACTCATATTTACTCCTGTGCCAAGATGACTATATCGCTCCCCACAACAGACCTCTTCAGGTATGGGCCTGCGTGCCAGGCCGCAGACAGACGCCTCATGCTCAAGCCAATGCAGTTCAAGGGAGGCCAATGGTCAGAGATACTTTAACATCCCAGCTGAAGTTCCTTCAAAGAGAATAAGGAACAGAACCAAAAGCGAACTGAAACCCACTGAAGGAATCCGGACCCTCTGACACAAACCATTATTAGTCTAGAATACTCCTCCAACGTGCAGGCAAAGCCATGACGCACCAGTGGTCCAGTGTGAGTCATGTATATGAGCCTTCTTCATCTGGTCATAGAGAGAAATCTGTGAAAGCTGAACCCACCATCTATGGTGTATGGAGGCCTCCAACTCTCTACCGATGGCCGAGGTCAGGAAATCCACTCCCCAATCCTTTTCTTATTGGGGGGGATACAACACTGCCGCGTGTCTGGGGGGCACAGAGGTGTATGGCAGTGGCTTCCTCCCCTCTCCCCATACAGGACACATGGATGCTCTGCTGAGCTTGCATGACCATGGAGAGAGCAGTCAACAAAGCTAGTCCTACTGCCTCCAGCACAAGTCACAATGTCCCTACGACCCGTCACAGTGTTCCAAACCACTCAGTGTCCCTACGACCCGTCACAGTGTCCCTACAACCCGTCACAGTGTCCCTACAACCCGTCAGTGTCCCAAACCACTCAGTGTCCCTACAACCAGTCAGTGTCCCAAACCACTCACAGTGTCCCTACGACCCGTCACAGTGTCCCAAACCACTCAGTGTCCCTACGACCCGTCACAGTGTCCCTACGACCCGTCACAGTGTCCCTACGACCCGTCACAGTGTCCCTACGACCCGTCACAGTGTCCCAAACCACTCACAGTGTCCCTACAACCCGTCAGTGTCCCAAACCACTCAGTGTCCCGACGACCCGTCACAGTGTCCCAAACCACTCAGTGTCCCTACGACCCGTCACAGTGTCCCTACGACCCGTCACAGTGTCCCAAACCCCTCAGTGTCCCTACAACCAGTCAGTGTCCCAAACCACTCAGTGTCCCGACGACCCGTCACAGTGTCCCAAACCACTCAGTGTCCCTACGACCCGTCAGTGTCCCAAACCACTCACAGTGTCCCTACGACCCGTCACAGTGTCCCAAACCACTCAGTGTCCCTACAACCAGTCACAGTGTCCCAAACCACTCACAGTGTCCCTACAACCAGTCACAGTGTCCCAAACCACTCAGTGTCCCTACGACCCGTCACAGTGTCCCAAACCACTCAGTGTCCCTACGACCCGTCACAGTGTCCCAAACCACTCACAATGTCCCTACGACCCGTCACAGTGTCCCTACAATCCGTCAGTGTCCCAAACCACTCAGTGTCCCTAAGAACCGTCACAGTGTCCCAAACCACACAGTGTCCCTACAACCAGTCACAGTGTCCCAAACCACTCACAGTGTCCCTAGAAAACCGTCAGTGTCCCTAGAAAACAGTCAGTGTCCCAAACCAGTCACAGTGTCCCTACAACCCGCCACTGTGTCCCTACAACCCGTCACAGTGTCCCTACAACCCGTCACAGTGTCCCTACAACCCGTCACAGTGTCCCTACAACCCGTCACAGTGTCCCTACAACCCGTCACAGTGTCCCTACAACCCGTCACAGTGTCCCTACAACCCGTCACAGTGTCCCTACGACCCGTCACAGTGTCACTATGACCAGTCACAGTGTCCCTACGACCAGTCACAGTGTCACTATGACCAGTCACAGTGTCACTATGACCAGTCACAGTGTCACTATGACCAGTCACAGTGTCACTATGACCAGTCACAGTGTCACTATGACCAGTCACAGTGTCACTATGACCGGTGAAACTACAGTATGTCCATGACCAGTCAATGATCAGTCATATGTTCACCTTTGATGGTCTCCAAACTCAGACACGTCTCATAACTCAAACCTACAGAATATGACGACATTTCAAGGGAGACGGAACGTTTATAAGATTTACGTATTCTGTTGGGATCAGGATTAAAACTTTACATACGCACAAGGTGCACGAACGTTTAGGAATTCCTGACATTTCAAAAAAATCCAAGTCTTGCACATTTTGCCCATCTCTAGGATTTATGCTAAATGTTGCATTGAGAAAACATTGAGACATGTTCACATTTATGGGCAGCACCGACACAACGGTGTGAATTGTCCTTCCAAAGTTGGGATCCTGGATTCAAATCTAAAGAAAGGCTAAAACGGCATGGAGATTGTATGTTCTCCCGGTGTTCCTGCAGTTTTCCTCCAACTCTGCAAAACTATACGGATAGTAGCATTTAAAATTTAGGATTTAAGCCCCTCAGTGATGAGTCATTACTGATCCTGAGTTACATCCTGTATTATCCTCCAGAGCTGCACTCACTATTCTGCTGGTGCAATCACTGTGTACATACATTACTTATCCTGTACTGATCCTGAGTTACATCCTGTATTATACTCCAGAGCTGCACTCACTATTCTGCTGGTGCAGTCACTGTGTACATACATTACTTATCCTGTACTGATCCTGAGTTACATCCTGTATTATACTCCAGAGCTGCACTCACTATTCTGTTGGTGCAGTCACTGTGTACATACATTACTTATCCTGTACTGATCCTGAGTTACATCCTGTATTATCCTCCAGAGCTGCACTCACTGTTCTGCTGGTGCAGTCACTGTGTACATACATTACTTATCCTGTACTGATCCTGAGTTACATCCTGTATTATACCCCAGAGCTGCACTCACTATTCTGCTGGTGCAGTCACTGTGTACATACATTACTTATCCTGTACTGATCCTGAGTTACATCCTGTATTATACTCCAGAGCTGCACTCACTATTCTGCTGGTGCAGTCACTGTGTACATACATTACTTATCCTGTACTGATCCTGAGTTACATCCTGTATTACACTCCAGAGCTGCACTCACTATTCTGCTGGTGCAGTCACTGTGTACATACATTACTTATCCTGTACTGATCCTGAGTTACATCCTGTATTATACTCCAGAGCTGTACTCACTATTCTGCTGGTGCAGTCACTGTGTACATACATTACTTATCCTGTACTGATCCTGAGTTACATCCTGTATTATACTCCAGAGCTGCACTCACTATTCTGCTGGTGCAGTCACTGTGTACATACATTACTTATCCTGTACTGATCCTGAGTTACATTCTGTATTATACTCCAGAGCTGCACTCACTATTCTGCTGGTGCAGTCACTGTGTACATACATTACTTATCCTGTACTGATCCTGAGTTACATCCTGTATTATACTCCAGAGCTGCACTCACTATTCTGCTGGTGCAGTCACTGTGTACATACATTACTTATCCTGAGTTACATCCTGTATTATACTCCAGAGCTGCGCTCACTATTCTGCTGGTGCAGTCACTGTGTACATACATTACTTATCCTGTACTGATCCTGTATTATACTCCAGAGCTGCACTCATTATTCTACAGACATCAGAGATGACTCCTCGCAGCGTATATTGAGTGATCACTTTTCTACACCCGGCGCTGTTATCTGATGTAGTAATTATCTGGAGTTTATAAGCTGATATTTGCTGTTGGTATAATACGCCATTCTGGAAGCAGGTGTCGCTCCCGATATTGTCCTCCACGTGGTTTGTCAGTTCAGTGTCTGGACCACCACTACAGACATCTATACGCGCCGATTACTGTGCCGTTCTCCAGGCTGCCCAACCAGCAGTGGACAATGGAAACCACCGGCTTTAAGATGGAGAATGCACCAAGGAAGCTACAGGACAGGATGAGAGAAGAGAAGGAGCTTCCTGGGTCCTCAGGACACCACCAGATGTCTGCCGCCTCCAGATCTGCTCTGTAACGGATCTCCTGGCACCCCGACCGGGTACCTCCGTCGATGGATGCTCCTAGTGCTTTCCGAGGACCCCAAGCACTCCACTTGACACCGTACGCACTGCAGACCCCACAAACCGCCGAAGCTTGGTTGAGTTCTCACCATCTCCTACCCACCCTGGACCTACGACAAGGCTCCAGACTCCAGTGGGTGAACCTCTCCTAAATCCCGAGAGAAGGAACAGCTCTTACAAGAGCTAGTAGTTATGCCAGGGGAGTATAGCAAATCTCCAGCGTATAGCAATCCCCCAGTGTAGATCAGTTACCCAAACACCAGCCTCAGCATGATGAAGGATAAAACAGGAACTCTTTATTGAACACACAGCATTGATTTATACACATCTTCCAACAAGGTTACCACCCACAGGGTTTTGTAAAAACAGCCAATAACCACGTACAATACACTCAGACACTCCCACACAAAATCCTCCCCTCTGCCTGTGATACAATTACCTCACACTGGGTTGATGCAATCGTCACGGGCAGGAGAATACACAATGTCGTCTGTCCTGGAGACAACTGAGATGTAATTCAATTATCTCTCAGGACAAAGGGACATCGCCAATACACACAGAGAGACATTGGAACAGACCTCACTACTCAACGTATACAATGTCCCACCCTTTACAATACACATAGACATTTAACATCCCAAAATGGCACGAATTAGACCAGGGTTTCACGTTAGTCCAAGTCCTTTGTGAACAAAGGAGGCCTGGCTGATGAGAGGGCCCGTAATCCTGGGGCAAGAGGCTGGTAGCCAGCCCCTCCGAAACCCAGTGGCGAGGTTGGTTTTGCCACATGCTCTATACGGTTTATTGATCTTTATTTCCACTTGGCAATTTTTTGTTTTGTCTTCATCTTGTGGAATCTTTGGTTTCCTCCTCCAGGGTCTTCTTCAGGCCTCTCTAGGCTATGTCAGAAGGTGACATTGACCACTGAACACCAGGAAGATAATTCTTGGGGCCATTATTTTTTGAAAATAAAACAATGACACTGAGAACATATAAGAAACGAGTACAACGTATGAGGGGAACGCGGAAGCGGAGAGGAGAATTAACCCATTGCATCTATCAGGCCTTCAGACAAAGGTGAGAACATCTTAAAAGATGCTCAGTATTATAATTTATAGGATGGTGGAGGGAGGAAATCCACATTCATCACAAGTGACAATCAGCACAGCAGATAAATGGAATTACCAGCTCAGAGCCTCATGGAAATTCCCTTCCCCACGTTACGACTCCATAATTATCACTTATCTACATCTCCCTGACGTTCCCGTCTCAAACCTCGATGTCAGCAAGAGCTCAGAAAAAGCACAACCTTGTAATCTGCAGGAATTCTTTATCCCGGACTCACAATCCTATCCAGAGCTCAGTGTAATGACTCTTCCCTGACGTATTAAGGTACATGTTAGGTGGGATGGGGTGGAGAGGTCACCTCTATGTGAGCAGTATGGAGGTACATGTAAGGTGGGATGGGGTGGAGAGGTCACCTCTATGTGAGCAGTATGGAGGTACATGTAATATGGGATGGGGTGGAGAGGTCACCTCTATGTGAGCAGTATGGAGGTACATGTAATATGGGATGGGGTGGAGAGGTCACCTCTATGTGAGCAGTATGGAGGTACATGTAAGGTGGGATGGGGTGGAGAGGTCACCTCTATGTGAGCAGTATGGAGGTACATGTAAGGTGGGATGGGGTGGAGAGGTCACCTCTATGTGAGCAGTATGGAGGTACATGTAATATGGGATGGGGTGGGGAGGTCACCTCTATGTGAGCAGTATGGAGGTACATGTAATATGGGATGGGGAGGGGAGGTCACCTCTATGTGAGCAGTATGGAGGTACATGTAATATGGGATGGGGTGGGGAGGTCACCTCTATGTGAGCAGTATGGAGGTACATGTAATATGGGATGGGGTGGAGAGGTCACCTCTATGTGAGCAGTATGGAGGTACATGTAATATGGGATGGGGTGGGGAGGTCACCTCTATGTGAGCAGTATGGAGGTACATGTAATATGGGATGGGGTGGAGAGGTCACCTCTATGTGAGCAGTATGGAGGTACATGTAATATGGGATGGGGTGGAGAGGTCACCTCTATGTGAGCAGTATGGAGGTACATGTAATATGGGATGGGGTGGAGAGGTCACCTCTATGTGAGCAGTATGGAGGTACATGTAATATGGGATGGGGTGGAGAGGTCACCTCTATGTGAGCAGTATGGAGGTACATGTAATATGGGATGGGGTGGAGAGGTCACCTCTATGTGAGCAGTATGGAGGTACACGTAATATGGGATGGGGTGGAGAGGTCACCTCTATGTGAGCAGTATGGAGGTACATGTAATATGGGATGGGGTGGAGAGGTCACCTCTATGTGAGCAGTATGGAGGTACATGTAATATGGGATGGGGTGGGGAGGTCACCTCTATGTGAGCAGTATGGAGGTACATGTAATATGGGATGGGGTGGAGAGGTCACCACTATGTGAGCAGTATGGAGGTACACGTAATATGGGATGGGGTGGAGAGGTCACCTATATGTGAGCAGTATGGAGGTACATGTAATATGGGATGGGGTGGAGAGGTCACCTCTATGTGAGCAGTATGGAGGTACACGTAATATGGGGTGGAGAGGTCACCTCTATGTGAGCAGTATGGAGGTACATGTAAGGTGGGATGGGGTGGAGAGGTCACCTCTATGTGAGCAGTATGGAGGTACATGTAATATGGGATGGGGTGGAGAGGTCACCTCTATGTGAGCAGTATGGAGGTACATGTAATATGGGATGGGGTGGAGAGGTCACCTCTATGTGAGCAGTATGGAGGTACATGTAAGGTGGGATGGGGTGGAGAGGTCACCTCTATGTGAGCAGTATGGAGGTACATGTAATATGGGATGGGGTGGAGAGGTCACCTCTATGTGAGCAGTATGGAGGTACATGTAATATGGGATGGGGTGGAGAGGTCACCTCTATGTGAGCAGTATGGAGGTACATGTAATATGGGATGGGGTGGAGAGGTCACCTCTATGTGAGCAGTATGGAGGTACATGTAATATGGGATGGGGTGGAGAGGTCACCTCTATGTGAGCAGTATGGAGGTACATGTAATATGGGATGGGGTGGAGAGGTCACCTCTATGTGAGCAGTATGGAGGTACACGTAATATGGGATGGGGTGGAGAGGTCACCTCTATGTGAGCAGTATGGAGGTACATGTAATATGGGATGGGGTGGAGAGGTCACCTCTATGTGAGCAGTATGGAGGTACACGTAATATGGGGTGGAGAGGTCACCTCTATGTGAGCAGTATGGAGGTACATGTAAGGTGGGATGGGGTGGAGAGGTCACCTCTATGTGAGCAGTATGGAGGTACATGTAATATGGGATGGGGTGGAGAGGTCACCTCTATGTGAGCAGTATGGAGGTACACGTAATATGGGGTGGAGAGGTCACCGCTATGTGAGCAGTATGGAGGTACATGTAATATGGGATGGGGTGGAGAGGTCACCTCTATGTGAGCAGTATGGAGGTACATGTAATATGGGATGGGGTGGAGAGGTCACCTCTATGTGAGCAGTATGGAGGTACATGTAATATGGGATGGGGTGGAGAGGTCACCTCTATGTGAGCAGTATGGAGGTACATGTAATATGGGATGGGGTGGAGAGGTCACCTCTATGTGAGCAGTATGGAGGTACATGTAATATGGGATGGGGTGGAGAGGTCACCTCTATGTGAGCAGTATGGAGGTACATGTAATATGGGATGGGGTGGAGAGGTCACCTCTATGTGAGCAGTATGGAGGTACACGTAATATGGGGTGGAGAGGTCACCTCTATGTGAGCAGTATGGAGGTACATGTAAGGTGGGATGGGGTGGAGAGGTCACCTCTATGTGAGCAGTATGGAGGTACACATAATATGGGATGGGGTGGAGAGGTCACCTCTATGTGAGCAGTATGGAGGTACATGTAAGGTGGGATGGGGTGGAGAGGTCACCTCTATGTGAGCAGTATGGAGGTACACGTAATATGGGATGGGGTGGAGAGGTCACCTCTATGTGAGCAGTATGGAGGTACATGTAATATGGGATGGGGTGGAGAGGTCACCTCTATGTGAGCAGTATGGAGGTACACGTAATATGGGGTGGAGAGGTCACCTCTATGTGAGCAGTATGGAGGTACATGTAAGGTGGGATGGGGTGGAGAGGTCACCTCTATGTGAGCAGTATGGAGGTACATGTAATATGGGATGGGGTGGAGAGGTCACCTCTATGTGAGCAGTATGGAGGTACACGTAATATGGGATGGGGTGGAGAGGTCACCTCTATGTGAGCAGTATGGAGGTACACGTAATATGGGGTGGAGAGGTCACCGCTATGTGAGCAGTATGGAGGTACATGTAATATGGGATGGGGTGGAGAGGTCACCTCTATGTGAGCAGTATGGAGGTACATGTAATATGGGATGGGGTGGAGAGGTCACCTCTATGTGAGCAGTATGGAGGTACATGTAATATGGGATGGGGTGGAGAGGTCACCTCTATGTGAGCAGTATGGAGGTACACATAATATGGGATGGGGTGGAGAGGTCACCTCTATGTGAGCAGTATGGAGGTACACGTAATATGGGATGGGGTGGAGAGGTCACCTCTATGTGAGCAGTATGGAGGTACACGTAATATGGGATGGGGTGGAGAGGTCACCTCTATGTGAGCAGTATGGAGGTACACGTAATATGGGGTGGAGAGGTCACCGCTATGTGAGCAGTATGGAGGTACATGTAATATGGGATGGGGTGGAGAGGTCACCTCTATGTGAGCAGTATGGAGGTACATGTAATATGGGATGGGGTGGAGAGGTCACCTCTATGTGAGCAGTATGGAGGTACACATAATATGGGATGGGGTGGAGAGGTCACCTCTATGTGAGCAGTATGGAGGTACATGTAATATGGGATGGGGTGGAGAGGTCACCTCTATGTGAGCAGTATGGAGGTACACGTAATATGGGGTGGAGAGGTCACCGCTATGTGAGCAGTATGGAGGTACATGTAATATGGGATGGGGTGGAGAGGTCACCTCTATGTGAGCAGTATGGAGGTACACGTAATATGGGATGGGGTGGAGAGGTCACCTATATGTGAGCAGTATGGAGGTACACGTAATATGGGGTGGGGTGAAGAGGTCACCTCTATGTGAGCAGTATGGAGGTACACGTAATATGGGGTGGGGTGGAGAGGTCACCTCTATGTGAGCAGTATGGAGGTACACGTAATATGGGATGGGGTGGAGAGGTCACCTCTATGTGAGCAGTATGGAGGTACATGTAATATGGGGTGGAGAGGTCACCGCTATGTGAGCAGTATGGAGGTACATGTAATATGGGATGGGGTGGAGAGGTCACCTCTATGTGAGCAGTATGGAGGTACACGTAATATGGGGTGGGGTGAAGAGGTCACCTCTATGTGAGCAGTATGGAGGTACATGTAATATGGGATGGGGTGGAGAGGTCACCGCTATGTGAGCAGTATGGAGGTACATGTAATATGGGATGGGGTGGAGAGGTCACCTCTATGTGAGCAGTATGGAGGTACATGTAATATGGGATGGGGTGGAGAGGTCACCTCTATGTGAGCAGTATGGAGGTACACGTAATATGGGATGGGGTGGAGAGGTCACCACTATGTGAGCAGTATGGAGGTACATGTAATATGGGATGGGGTGGAGAGGTCACCGCTATGTGAGCAGTATGGAGGTACATGTAATATGGGATGGGGTGGAGAGGTCACCGCTATGTGAGCAGTATGGAGGTACATGTAATATGGGATGGGGTGGGGAGGTCACCTCTATGTGAGCAGTATGGAGGTACACATAATATGGGATGGGGTGGAGAGGTCACCTCTATGTGAGCAGTATGGAGGTACATGTAATATGGGATGGGGTGAAGAGGTCACCTCTATGTGAGCAGTATGGAGGTACATGTAATATGGGATGGGGTGGGGAGGTCACCTCTATGTGAGCAGTATGGAGGTACACGTAATATGGGATGGGGTGGAGAGGTCACCGCTATGTGAGCAGTATGGAGGTACATGTAATATGGGATGGGGTGGGGAGGTCACCTCTATGTGAGCAGTATGGAGGTACATGTAATATGGGATGGGGTGGAGAGGTCACCTCTATGTGAGCAGTATGGAGGTACATGTAATATGGGATGGGGTGGGGAGGTCACCTCTATGTGAGCAGTATGGAGGTACATGTAATATGGGATGGGGTGGAGAGGTCACCTCTATGTGAGCAGTATGGAGGTACATGTAATATGGGATGGGGTGGAGAGGTCACCTCTATGTGAGCAGTATGGAGGTACATGTAATATGGGATGGGGTGGGGAGGTCACCTCTATGTGAGCAGTATGGAGGTACATGTAATATGGGATGGGGTGGAGAGGTCACCGCTATGTGAGCAGTATGGAGGTACATGTAATATGGGATGGGGTGGAGAGGTCACCGCTATGTGAGCAGTATGGAGGTACATGTAAGGTGGGATGGGGTGGAGAGGTCACCTCTATGTGAGCAGTATGGAGGTACACATAATATGGGATGGGGTGGAGAGGTCACCTCTATGTGAGCAGTATGGAGGTACACGTAATATGGGATGGGGTGGGGAGGTCACCTCTATGTGAGCAGTATGGAGGTACATGTAATATGGGATGGGGTGGAGAGGTCACCTCTATGTGAGCAGTATGGAGGTACATGTAATATGGGGTGGGGTGGAGAGGTCACCTCTATGTGAGCAGTATGGAGGTACACGTAATATGGGATGGGGTGGAGAGGTCACCTCTATGTGAGCAGTATGGAGGTACATGTAATATGGGATGGGGTGGAGAGGTCACCTCTATGTGAGCAGTATGGAGGTACATGTAATATGGGATGGGGTGGGGAGGTCACCTCTATGTGAGCAGTATGGAGGTACATGTAATATGGGATGGGGTGGAGAGGTCACCTCTATGTGAGCAGTATGGAGGTACATGTAATATGGGATGGGGTGGAGAGGTCACCTCTATGTGAGCAGTATGGAGGTACATGTAATATGGGATGGGGTGGGGAGGTCACCTCTATGTGAGCAGTATGGAGGTACATGTAATATGGGATGGGGTGGAGAGGTCACCTCTATGTGAGCAGTATGGAGGTACACGTAATATGGGATGGGGTGGAGAGGTCACCTCTATGTGAGCAGTATGGAGGTACATGTAATATGGGATGGGGTGGAGAGGTCACCTCTATGTGAGCAGTATGGAGGTACACATAATATGGGATGGGGTGGAGAGGTCACCTCTATGTGAGCAGTATGGAGGTACACGTAATATGGGATGGGGTGGGGAGGTCACCTCTATGTGAGCAGTATGGAGGTACATGTAATATGGGATGGGGTGGAGAGGTCACCTCTATGTGAGCAGTATGGAGGTACATGTAATATGGGGTGGGGTGGAGAGGTCACCTCTATGTGAGCAGTATGGAGGTACACGTAATATGGGATGGGGTGGAGAGGTCACCTCTATGTGAGCAGTATGGAGGTACATGTAATATGGGATGGGGTGGAGAGGTCACCTCTATGTGAGCAGTATGGAGGTACATGTAATATGGGATGGGGTGGGGAGGTCACCTCTATGTGAGCAGTATGGAGGTACATGTAATATGGGATGGGGTGGAGAGGTCACCTCTATGTGAGCAGTATGGAGGTACATGTAATATGGGATGGGGTGGAGAGGTCACCTCTATGTGAGCAGTATGGAGGTACATGTAATATGGGATGGGGTGGAGAGGTCACCTCTATGTGAGCAGTATGGAGGTACATGTAATATGGGATGGGGTGGAGAGGTCACCTCTATGTGAGCAGTATGGAGGTACACGTAATATGGGATGGGGTGGAGAGGTCACCTCTATGTGAGCAGTATGGAGGTACACGTAATATGGGATGGGGTGGGGAGGTCACCTCTATGTGAGCAGTATGGAGGTACATGTAATATGGGATGGGGTGGAGAGGTCACCTCTATGTGAGCAGTATGGAGGTACATGTAATATGGGGTGGGGTGGAGAGGTCACCTCTATGTGAGCAGTATGGAGGTACACGTAATATGGGATGGGGTGGAGAGGTCACCTCTATGTGAGCAGTATGGAGGTACATGTAATATGGGATGGGGTGGAGAGGTCACCTCTATGTGAGCAGTATGGAGGTACATGTAATATGGGGTGGGGTGGAGAGGTCACCTCTATGTGAGCAGTATGGAGGTACACGTAATATGGGATGGGGTGGAGAGGTCACCTCTATGTGAGCAGTATGGAGGTACATGTAAGGTGGGATGGGGTGGAGAGGTCACCTCTATGTGAGCAGTATGGAGGTACACGTAATATGGGATGGAGTGGGGAGGTCACCTCTATGTGAGCAGTATGGAGGTACATGTAATACGGGATGGGGTGGAGAGGTCACCTCTATGTGAGCAGTATGGAGGTACATGTAATATGGGATGGGGTGGGGAGGTCACCTCTATGTGAGCAGTATGGAGGTACATGTAATATGGGATGGGGTGGGGAGGTCACCTCTATGTGAGCAGTATGGAGGTACATGTAATACGGGATGGGGTGGAGAGGTCACCTCTATGTGAGCAGTATGGAGGTACATGTAATATGGGATGGGGTGGGGAGGTCACCTCTATGTGAGCAGTATGGAGGTACACGTAATATGGGATGGGGTGGAGAGGTCACCGCTATGTGAGCAGTATGGAGGTACATGTAATATGGGATGGGGTGGAGAGGTCACCTCTATGTGAGCAGTATGGAGGTACACGTAATATGGGATGGGGTGGAGAGGTCACCTCTATGTGAGCAGTATGGAGGTACACGTAATATGGGATGGGGTGGAGAGGTCACCTCTATGTGAGCAGTATGGAGGTACACATAATATGGGATGGGGTGGAGAGGTCACCTCTATGTGAGCAGTATGGAGGTACACATAATATGGGATGGGGTGGAGAGGTCACCTATATGTGAGCAGTATGGAGGTACACATAATATGGGATGGGGTGGAGAGGTCACCTATATGTGAGCAGTATGGAGGTACACGTAATATGGGGTGGAGAGGTCACCTCTATGTGAGCAGTATGGAAGTACATGTAATATGGGATGGGGTGGAGAGGTCACCTCTATGTGAGCAGTATGGAGGTACACGTAATATGGGGTGGAGAGTTCACCTCTATGTGAGCAGTATGGAGGTACACGTAATATGGGATGGGGTGAAGAGGTCACCTCTATGTGAGCAGTATGGAGGTACACGTAATATGGGATGGGGTGGAGAGGTCACCTCTATGTGAGCAGTATGGAGGTACACGTAATATGGGATGGGGTGGAGAGGTCACCTCTATGTGAGCAGTATGGAGGTACACGTAATATGGGATGGGGTGGAGAGGTCACCTCTATGTGAGCAGTATGGAGGTACACGTAATATGGGATGGGGTGGAGAGGTCACCTCTATGTGAGCAGTATGGAGGTACATGTAATATGGGGTGGAGAGGTCACCTCTATGTGAGCAGTATGGAGGTACATGTAATATGGGGTGGAGAGGTCACCTCTATGTGAGCAGTATGGAGGTACACGTAATATGGGATGGGGTGGGGAGGTCACCTCTATGTGAGCAGTATGGAGGTACACGTAATATGGGGTGGAGAGGTCACCTCTATGTGAGCAGTATGGAGGTACACGTAATATGGGATGGGGTGGGGAGGTCACCTCTATGTGAGCAGTATGGAGGTACACGTAATATGGGATGGGGTGGAGAGGTCACCTCTATTTGAGCAGTATGGAGCTACCCGCAGTGGCGTAGCATGGGGGGGGGGGGGGTTGCCCCGGGCATCAAATTGCAGGGGGCGCCAGGCAGCAGGAATTTCAAAGAGGGCTACGGAAGCCTATGGCTCCCATTCCCTACGTTCTGTCCCATAGCCTGAAGCCTATGAGGCAGGAGATCGCGATTACTTCACCGTGACCTCCTGCGTCGGGTCTCATGAGATGACACGATGATGCGGTGCAGGAGGGCGCGTGTCACGGATGTGGTAGGGGAGAACTCCAAAAGACAACAAGAAGGAAGGGGAAAGACACTAGGCCTCACCGCTAGGGAAGGAAAACGGTCACTACCTATCTGCTCCTGGCCCTAACTCCTATCCGTATGGGCACCTCTCGATGGTAGAGATGCCCACACACAGGAACCTAGAAAAGCCCTAGCCCTCAGGTGCCCTAATGTTAATGACAGGGCAGAGACAACCCGCTCCTTCTCTGGTGAAGGAACCAGCGTCTCGCTGAGGCCTAGTAAAACAGAGGGGGGGGGGGGGGAGAGGGACAAAACACAACAAGCGGAACACTTAACGATGATGAATGAACAGGACTTCAACTAGAACCACACTGCAGCTCTTCCAAAAACCAAATGAAGCTATCCAGAGCAAGGAGTGGTGGGTAAAGTCAGACTAAAGAGAGGGGTAAAGGTCACATGATCCACACCTGTCACAGGAGGTGCGGACATACCAGCAACACACAGACAAAGCGAAACCAAAAGAGGCTGTCGGATCACTCATGTGCAGTCAGTCTTTCAGACCTTCCAAAACCTGTCACCAGTGTGACAGCACGGTGATGTGTTCCTGAACGCCTGCACCGGGACACCACAAGCACCAATGACTGGTCGAAATTAACGACCTAATGTTGCCTGCAATGAGGACAAAACGTACCCACTATACTAGCGGTTGTGACAGGAAACAAGCTTAAGGACGTGATAACTATGTATGCTGCGCCTGTGATAGTGATAGGACTTGTGTCCGTAGACGTGACAGACTACATATATTGTGCCTTATTATTGTACCTCCCACTGGAAGATGGACCGGTACCCGGAACAAGGTGCGACACCAACACCCTCCGCCCGAGTTTGAAGATGAAGTAAGCATGCCTATAATGAAGACATAATGTACACACAATGCCTACCGCTATGACAGGACGAGCTTAGGTCATGATAGACTACCTATGCTGCGCCTGTAGTCGTGCTAGGACTTATCGTGTCAGTAAACGTGACAGACTTCGTAAATCGCCTGTAGTCGTGACAGGACTTATTAGTCTGTAGTCGTGACAGACTTCGAAAATCACCTGTAGTGGTGACCGGACTCCCTGTGGACGAACCTGATGCCATGGTAAGGTTGTATCCCTTTTTTTTTTTTCTTTTTTTTTTTTCGAACAACCCCTTGAGAAGCGGAATTGTGAGACCACAGGGTCATCTCCCTGGGAGAATAGGTCTATAATGCAAGAACCTAGAGAGGGTAAATGGGAGAAAATGCGAACCCGGGAGAAGGTGACGTCCGAAAGGAAGGCTTGGGATGACTGCTTGAAAAGAAAACAATGAAGACCCAGCGACCTACAACAATAATGCGAGTGAGGTTTTAATGGCAAAGCCACGCATACGAGCCACCACAAGAAGAATTGTAACGCGAGCCACAGCTGACTGAGGCATGCGAGCGGGCCTGAATGCAGAAAAGACATGAACCCTACTGTCGCGGGACCACACAGCCGACCTTGAATGGCAGAGTTGTGTGTGTAAAATGTAAACTGAGAAGACATGCGTGAGAGACTAATGGCGGGGCCAAGCGCGCGAGAGACACTAATGGCGGGGCCAAGCGCGCGAGAGACACTAATGGCAGGGCCAAGCGCGCGAGAGACACTAATGGCGGGGCCAAGCGCGCGAGAGACACTAATGGCGATGCCAAGCGCGCGAGAGACACTAATGGCGGGGCCAAGCGCGCGAGAGACACTAATGGCGGGGCCAAGCGCGCGAGAGACACTAATGGCGGGGCCAAGCGCGCGAGAGACACTAATGGCGGGGCCAAGCGCGCGAAAGACACTAATGGCGGGGCCATGCGCGCGAAAGACACTAATGGCGGGGCCATGCGCGCGAAAGACACTAATGGCGGGGCCATGCGCGAAAGACACTAATGGCGGGGCCATGCGCGTCAAACTTAAATGGAGTAGCAATGCGTCAGAGACTCTAATGGCGTAGCCGTGAAAGCAAAACTAATGGTGATTATATTTTTTTTTTATTTTTTAACCACTTATGCAGCACCAGTATGACTTGGGGACTCGCATAACCATGACCCCCTTCGACAATAAACCAGCTTATAACCATATTGTACCCCTGACAAACAACATGAAGGCCGGTCATAGGCCCCGCGGAGCCATGAGGCTGAAGAAGCCATCAGGCCCCTGAAGCCAAGACTGAACTAGATGACATCGCAGTGACGATAAGTAAATAAAAATGTGAGCTAGACCTGATGGGATATGCATCGACGTTGGTGAACCGAACCACGTGCCTAAATAAAACATTAAACCAACCGTGAATAAACAGATGGGAGAAAAGAGCCAGACTCATTACAGTTCGCTAAGAGAAGACCCTTATCGTGATAACGAATGAACTACTTGTGAAACATAGCAGGAAACTTACTCCTATTGGCCCACTAACCGCTGAGGACTGCATGGTGAACTGGGGCCGGAGACCAGTCTGAGTGAATGCGAACCAGAAGTAAAGGAGACCAGTCTGAGTGAATGCGAACCAGAAGTAAAGGAGACCAGTCTGAGTGAATGCGAACCAGAAGTAAAGGAGACCAGTCTGAGTGAATGCGAACCAGAAGTAAAGGAGACCAGTCTGAGTGAATGCGAACCAGAAGTAAAGGAGACCAGTCTGAGTGAATGCGAACCAGAAGTAAAGGAGACCAGTCTGAGTGAATGCGAACCAGAAGTAAAGGAGACCAGTCTGAGTGAATGCGAACCAGAAGTAAAGGAGACCAGTCTGAGTGAATGCGAACCAGAAGTAAAGGCGAACCAGGACTAAGGAACAGCACACAATCTCTTTTTTTTTTTGCCGCAGTGAAACAGAACAAGTAGGCCTATAATGTAACCACCAGCGAGGAAAGAAACGTAAACCTGAAAGAAAGCAGCTATGTTTATCGGGAGAA
Organism: Bufo gargarizans; assembly: GCF_014858855.1. NCBI lineage: Eukaryota > Metazoa > Chordata > Amphibia > Anura > Bufonidae > Bufo > Bufo gargarizans. The sequence continues at coordinate 1,475,012 of NC_058087.1, forward strand.
CGGTATCGGAGCGGTGCGCTGACTGCCATAGAGAAAATACAGAGTAACCACGATGTAGCAATGAAAAGGAAAATGCAGCTTTAAGTGGAAGCCGAATATGGAACCACTGATGTAAGAACAGGTAGGTGAATGCAGCTCTGGATGTGAGTAGTGCCTAAAAACATGGTATGGGCCCAGCTCTGAGCATGAAGAGCAAGGTATAACGCAGCTGTATGAATGCAATCTGAAGTGACAGGGTATTAATGTGATGCAACAGCAACGCATGAATGCAGCTCTAGTAGTAAATGGAGTATAAAATTGTAAATGCAGACACATGGACGTAGCTTTGAAGGTAACGAACCTAACCATGATCATTCGACCATTAGCGCCCCACCCCCCTCGCCCCAGATCGCTACAAGTCAACAATGGTGTAACAAAGTCCGATCCTACCGTGAATGCCAGCACTCGCCTGGCACCTTCTGCCATTACCCAGGTGCGAACGAACCTCCACATAATGCTGCAGTTTATATTTTTTTTTGTTTTGCTTTTAGATGGTCACCACAACACCTAAGAAACATAAACCCTGATGCAACGCCAATTAATCAAGACATAGTGCACCTATAGCCTAGCCCAGAACCGCTGACACCTGCGCGCCCATAACATACCGTTTATAGATTAAACACTTACCTCCAAGAGCATCAGAACTCAAATACAGGCGCCTAGACCGATCTGCTGAGTCCCCACATACAGACCACTGATATACAATCCCCCCCACCGTGCATGTCCGGCGTTAACTGTGGATGTGCCCCACATGTAAAACAGGTAACAGAAAACACACTTTTTTTTTTTTTGCAGATATAAGAAAACATGCGACCATACCTACTCTAGGCGCATGCTACACCAATAACTATATGCACTGGCCCCCAACGAGCCCCTAAACAGCCGGACAGTCACTAGACCGTTAGCACCCAACTCTGCTTTGAACCAGAGTACCGCGAATCGCATACCGCACTGTGGGCACCGTGCCAACAAGTGCAATACTACAGCATTTATTTATTTATTTTTAGATCAACAATTCATACGCAAAACACAGCGTGCATAGCTTGAACCAACTAACAACCATCGCTCAACCATTTAGCGCCCGACTCTGCTGCATCCCAGAGCGCTACATGTCGCGGACCGCAGCGTTGGTCCCGTGCAAACCACTCCGCCACTGCCCAGCCGCAAGGAGCCTCCACACCATGCTGCTGTATCCTAGAGCTGAGCCAGAGGTAGTGAAATCAGCTGAATCAGCGTCAGTCTGGACCCACAGGAGCCTGTAAATAGCCTAGTAACCAGCCAGCCTGGGCCCACAGGTGCATGTAAGTAGCCGTGTAATCAGCCAGCCTGGACCCACAGGAGCCTATAAATAGCCTAGTAACCAGCCAGCCTGGGCCCACAGGTGCATGTAAGTAGCCGTGTAATCAGCCAGCCTGGGCCCACAGATGCATGTAAGTAGCCGTGTAATCAGCCAGCCTGGGCCCACAGGTGCATGTAAGTAGCCGTGTAATCAGCCAGCCTGGGCCCACAGGTGGATGTAAGTAGCCGTGTAATCAGCCAGCCTGGGCCCACAGGTGGATGTAAGTAGCCGTGTAATCAGCCTCCCCTCCCACAAATACAGCAAAGTTCTTTGCTTAATACTAAAGTGAGGAACCTACATTATTTCTGTGAAGCTCTGCAGAGGTGGCGGTCTTATCTCTGAATGAAGACTATCAGGTAACAGGTATGGGGCGGTATTCTACTGTATATAATAATGTCCATCCACATATCTGTATCATGGTAGGGGGGAGGAGATTGAGAATTTGGCCCCTGCCACATCCTGGCCCCAGACTTCAGGTCACACTGTGTGCGTTCTGTATTCTGGGGCCTCACACCCATCTACTGCAGTATCTGTACTCAGAGAGATATCACTGTGTTATCTGTGGTGTTACATAGGACTGCAGGTGACATCTACTACATTATCTGTACTCAGAGAGATATCACTGTGTTATCTGTGGTGTTACATAGGACTGCAGGTGACATCTACTACATTATCTGTACTCAGAGAGTTACCACTGTGTTATCTGTGGTGTTACATAGGACTGCAGGTGACATCTACTGCAGTATCTGTACTCCGAGAGATATCACTGTGTTATCTGTGGTGTTACATAGGACTGCAGGTGACATCTACTACATTATCTGTACTCAGAGAGTTATCACTGTGTTATCTGTGGTGTTACATAGGACTGCAGGTGACATCTACTACATTATCTGTACTCAGAGAGTTACCACTGTGTTATCTGTGGTGTTACATAGGACTGCAGGTGACATCTACTACATTATCTGTACTCAGAGAGTTACCACTGTGTTATCTGTGGTGTTACATAGGACTGCAGGTGACATCTACTACATTATCTGTACTCAGAGAGTTACCACTGTGTTATCTGTGGTGTTACATAGGACTGCAGGTGACATCTACTACATTATCTGTACTCAGAGAGATATCACTGTGTTATCTGTGGTGTTACATAGGACTGCAGGTGACATCTACTACATTATCTGTACTCAGAGAGATATCACTGTGTTATCTATGATGTTACATAGGACTGCAGGTGACATCTACTACAGTATCTGTACTCAAAGTTATCACTGTGTTATCTGTGGTGTTACATAGGACTGCAGGTGACATCTACGACATTATCTGTACTCAGAGAGCTATCACTGTGTTATCTGTGGTGTTACATAGGACTGCAGGTGACATCTACGACATTATCTGTACTCAGAGAGCTATCACTGTGTTATCTGTGGTGTTACATAGGACTGCAGGTGACATCTACTACATTATCTGTACTCAGAGAGATATCACTGTGTTATCTGTGGTGTTACATAGGACTGCAGGTAACATCTACTACATTATCTGTACTCAGAGAGATATCACTGTGTTATCTATGATGTTACATAGGACTGCAGGTGACATCTACGACATTATCTGTACTCAGAGAGCTATCACTGTGTTATCTGTGGTGTTACATAGGACTGCAGGTGACATCTACTACATTATCTGTACTCAGAGTTATCACTGTGTTATCTGTGCTGTTACATAGGACTGCAGGTGACATCTACTCCATTATCTGTACTCAGAGTTATCACTGTGCTATCTGTGCTGTTACATAGGACTGCAGGTGACATCTACTACATTATCTGTACTCAGAGTTAACACTGTGTTATCTGTGCTGTTACATAGGACTGCAGGTGACATCTACTCCATTATCTGTACTCAGAGTTATCACTGTGCTATATGTGGCGTTACATAGGACTGCAGGTGACATCTACTCCATTATCTGTACTCAGAGTTATCACTGTGCTATATGTGGCGTTACATAGGACTGCAGGTGACATCTACTACATTATCTGTACTCAGAGTTATCACTGTGCTATCTGTGCTGTTACATAGGACTGCAGGTGACATCTACTACATTATCTGTACTCAGAGTTAACACTGTGTTATCTGTGCTGTTACATAGGACTGCAGGTGACATCTACTCCATTATCTGTACTCAGAGTTATCACTGTGCTATATGTGGCGTTACATAGGACTGCAGGTGACATCTACTACATTATCTGTACTCAGAGTTATCACTGTGCTATATGTGGCGTTACATAGGACAGCAGGTGACATCTACTACATTATCTGTACTCAGTTATCACTGTGTTATCTGTGGTGTTACATAGGACTGCAGGTGACATCTACTACATTATCTGTACTCAGAGAGTTATCCCTGTGTTATCTGTGGTGTTACATAGGACTGCAGGTAACATCTACTACATTATCTGTACTCAGAGTTATCACTGTGTTATCTGTGGTGTTACATAGGACTGCAGGTGACATCTACTACATTATCTGTACTCAGAGTTATCACTGTGTTATCTGTGGTGTTACATAGGACTGCAGGTGACATCTACTACATTATCTGTACTCAGAGTTATCACTGCGTTATCTGTGGTGTTACTGTCACAGATGAAGTTAGCAGATAGCAGGAACATATAAATAAACGAGCGGCTGGCTTGATCCCAAACTAAGGAGCTTATAGGTGAGCCCTATAAAACCCTAAGAGCTCTCCCTGACTGCTATGCACATGCAAGGGTCTGTATGGTAGACGATTGCATGCCCACGTACCTAATAATGTGTGACACCTGAAAACCCTATAATAGTGAGGGAACACTACCACCGGCTCCCTGCTCTTAATACGGACGGAGTCAGGGTCACCTAGAATCAAGCCAGCAAGGTCTGTGTGGCGTATTGCTTATAGCACAGACCTGTCACTTACCAGCAGGAGGAGCGACCGGCCGGCCACAGACAGCGCAGGTAAGTATAATGCTTCTAAAATTGCTAAGTAACCATGGCAGTCAGGACTGCAGTAGCATCCTGACTGCAATGGTAACCGATCGGAGCCCCAGTGATTAAACTGGGACTCCCGATCGGAACTCTCCGCTGCCACCAATGAAGGGGGGGAGGGGCGATGATTTTAATTAGGGGGGATAGAGGGAGGCCGCACTGGCCACCAATAAATTTTATACTGGGGAGGGAGGGGGGCCACACTGGCCACCAATGAATATAATACTGGGGAGGGAGGGAGGGGGTCCGCACTGGCCACCAATGAATTTAATACTGGGGAGGGAGGGAGGAGGGGCCGCACTGGCCACCAATGAATTTTAAAATGGGGAGGGAGGGGGGTCTGGCTCCTGCTGCCTGGCAGCACCTGATCTCTTACAGGGGGCTATGATACACACAATTAACCCCTCAGATGCGGCACCGCTGATCACAGTCCCCTGTAACAGTCATGTCCACAGTTCTTAGTATATTCTAACTTGAAGCGTCTCCATCACCATGGGAACGCCTCTGTGTTAGAATATACTGTCGGATCTGAGTTTTCACAATCTAACTCAAATCCGATATATTCTAACATACAGGCGTTCCCATGGTGATGGGGACGCTTCAAGTTAAAATATACCATCGGATTGGAGAAAACTCTGATCCGATGGTATTAGGGTTAGGGTTACAATGAAAGTCAATGGGGGATGGATCCGTTTGCAATTGCACCATATTGTGTCAACGTCAAACTGATCCGTCCCCATTGACTTGCATTGTAAGTCAGGACGGCTCCGTTTGGCTCCGCACGGGCAGGCGGACACCAAAACGCTGCAAGCTGCGTTTGGGTGTCCATCTCCTGAGCGGAATGGAGGCGGAACGGAGCCAAACTGATGCATTCTGAATGGATCCTTATCCATTTAGAATGCATTGGGGATGACCGGATCAGTTCAGGGCCACTTGTGAGAGCCCTCAAACGGATCTCACAAGCGGAACCCCAAACGCAAGTGTGAAAGTAGCCTTATCTGTACAAACAGCAGAAGCAGCCTCCAGCAGTGAACACCTCATCCAGGAAGTAGTATAAACCGAGTATAAAGTGAGGCAGTATGGGAGGGATTATAAAGGAAGACGATTATTCGAAATAAGTGACACCTGGCAGAAGGAAAGGAGATGAGAAAGTGAAACCAAAACTGTCACGGCCATGGTTATGGTCGTGACTCCGTGAGACCCGCATGCATTTGCCCGCATACTTTTCCTTGTCAATCACAGGTGAGGGCCAGTATCTTGCCTCACGTGTGGTTGCCGCTGGCAACTTGTGGTTGTTGGGCAGTGGAGCAGCCGGAGCTGGTGGCTGGGCGGCTCGCTGTCCATGCGTGCGGTGGTCTTTGGTAATGTGTGTATGTATGCACTTTGAATGTCTGCTGTGCACTCTGTTTTATGTTTGGTGTGCACTGTGACATTTGCTCTTCACTGTAGCTGCCCGTGGCAACGTTTGGTTTGATGTACATGTGGTGGCAGTGTCTCGGCCTTTTGGCCGGCTCCCAGGACACGTTTGCCACACATGTCGTTGTCATCGGTAATAGCTGCAGTGAGTATTTGTGTGTATTTCCTTTTATGTGGTCTCACTACACTTCCTGGTGTTAGAAGGGTTAATTCCCTTCTGTGTGTGTGATCACTGGGTGTGTCTGTGTGGGTGTGACTACTTGGGCCTATAAAGCCTCATTGTTATCTCCACTCTGAGGGGTACTTCAGCCATGACTAGCTGGAGTAGCCTCCTGTGTTATTTCACCTGCCAGTGGGGGCCACCCTTGTGGTCATACTGTCATGGCTGAGGATGGGGAAAATCCTCAGCCGTGCGATGCCAGAAGATGTTAACCCCTGCTCGGCCAGGACGAGAGAATTAGGGAGCAGGTCACCTCCTAACGCATCCCTAATCCGTCCCTAACTCCTAGCTGCATGGGCCGACCTTGAAGGTAGGAGGGCCCATGCTCAGGAACCTCGGATCCCTACTCAGCAAGGCTGTGGCAGGTGGCTGGAACTAGTGCAGTTCTCCTGCCATATCCATAGGCCTGTTTCTGTTCCCCTTTTTCTTGCAGCTTGGCCAGTGAGACTCCTGTTCCTCCGTGTCCAGAAGGAACAGGTCGTCTTACCCTTCACTCCTAGTTCAGGGACCGGCGGAGGGTGAGTAGGGATCCGAGGTTGCTGAGCATGGGCCCTCCTACCTTCAAGGTCGGCCCATGCAGCTAGGAGTTAGGGAC